>NW_027532747.1:13845942-14117923 GCF_008692635.1 Crocuta crocuta | reverse complement strand
TTTTTTTTAAATATTTTTATTTATTTCTAGGAGAGAGAGAGAGAGAGAGAGACAGCGTGAGCAGGGGAGGGTCAGAGAGAGAGGGAGTCACAGACCGAAACAGGCTCCAGGCTCTGAGCTGGCAGTCAGCACAGAGCCCGACGCGGGGCTCGAACCCAGGAACCGCGAGATCATGACCTAAGCAAAAGTCGGACGCTTAACCGACTAAGCCACCCAGGCGCCCCGGTTTCTGTTTTTAAAAGTAGATTCAACTTTGTCTGAAAATGCAGACGTTAGTGAATTGTGTATTATGAAACAGGATTCTAGCTTTTAATAAAGATATTTAACAATGTGAAATTTATCAATAAAAACTTTCTGAGGTTTTGCTATTAATAAAAAAGAAACAGCCTTCCCAGACACATGTGGCATATGTAACATGTATTTAAAGAGAGAAAAAAAAATCTATCAAAGGTAATTAACAGGATCTTTTGATACTGCACTTGCCTGAAGATTTCTTTACATGGTAAAATTTTAGCGTAATTTCAACACTCCCACCTCTGCCCACACATAATAAGTGTTATTATAGTCTATAAAAATCCCTAAAATGTCATATTCACATATGTAGTATTTTACTCCAAAACCCATCAGATTTAAGATTCTGCTTTTTCCAAATGAATGTTAGAAAATCGGCAAGTCTTGTCTCTAATAAGTTTCATTAGCTGGTGGCATGTGTGCCTCAAACACCTATGGTTCTTCAAGTTATACTCGTTTTCTGATGCAATAGCTCATTTCAAGTCTAATTTATGACTAGTTTCTATCAATAGAAGTGTCCCTGCCCAAAGAGAAAGAGCACCTAAATGGCTTTCAGCTTGTGAACTTATGTGTTAACAATTTACAACATGCCATATATCACAATAAACAAAATGACTTCTACCAGATTTTTCACATCATGGATTTAGATACTGATCATTGAGGGACAATTCTTGATGTGGCTGTCACATTTTGTGTCTTTGCCTTGTGAAGCAAGGCACCCACTGCTCTTTGTTCTGCATATGATTCCTGGACATTTCTTTAGCGAGGCAGAGATAGGGTCTCCCCCTGAACAAACGATAGGCATGCTTAAACCCAGTATACTGACGATAATGGGTCACTCAAGAACAGGGGAACACACTTTCCATCATTATAAAAGATTGTTTACCCAAACTAAAGGCTCCTTTCCTGAAATGCAACCCTCTGCCTGTACAGGGATCATCTGGTTCCTCTTCACATTACCCAGTGGGAATGGGGTTTGAGAAACCAATACAAAAATACTCATGCTCAGGCGATTGAGCATCTGGCTTCCGCTCAGGTCACGATCTCACAGTTCGTGAGTTGGAGCTCTGCCTCAAGGCTCGCTGCTATCGGTGCAGAGCCAGCTTCGGATGCTTTCTCTCCCTCTCTTTCTGCCCCTCCTCTGTTCCTGCTCTGTGTGTGTGTGTCTCTGTCTCTGTCTCTGTCTCTCTCTCTCTCTCAAAAACAAATAAATATTTAAAAAAATACTCATGGTCTAACTACTGCTACTGTTAAGTAACCAACTGTCTTCCACAGAACCGTGACACCGTGGGAGGCTAAGTTGTTTGCTTGCAAATAGGGTAGCTTCACAGTTACTGACACGGAAGTTGCTTTTAAGACTATAAAAAAAAATGCTTGCATCACGTAGGTGTAGACTCTATGTGTATCTGGCGAATTTAGAGTCTAAGCCATGCAACCTCAATGATATTAGTGATACATATTCTCATGTTCTCTAATTCAGAACTTTCCAAACTTTAGATATTATTATTTTTGCCATTATCATAACTTGCCAAAAATAACACGTACCTGATTTTTAAAAATCAATTCACATTTTGAGGAGGCACCTGGATGGCTCGGTAAGGTAAAGCATTCGACTCTTGGCTTCAGTTCAGGTCATGATCTCATGGTTCATGAGTTCAAGCCCCGCATTGGATTGTGCACTTACAGTGTGGATCCTGCCCAAGATTCTCTTTCTCTCTCTCTCTCTGCCCCTCTCTTGTTCTCTCTTTCTCTCTCTCAATAAATAAATAAACATTTAAAAATTAGTTCACATTTTTAAATTAAAATAGATGTATTTTAAAATAGTGTATCGAGGGGAAACATCATTACTAAGTTTAAAAGCCAGTATCAATTAGCATATATAGACAATAAGCCTGAGCGTGCTGGATTGTGACAGCAGGCACACTGAAGCTGAAGGCTTCAGAGAAATGCCTGCTCCCCAAGGCATATTCCCAAACAGACAATCCCCTTCCGGGTGCGGAAAGCAAAGTTGCTTCCTTTACAAACGCCTGATAAGGAGTTAGTAGACACAGACGGTTTTGCCAAAGCAGCCTCGTGTAACAGGAACCTCTAAGAGAAGGGGGGCACTTTGTTCATTTCCATCCCCCAGTGCTGAGCACCAGGAAGTAGGAGCTGAGTAAGTACAAATTTAATAGATGAATAAGTCAAAGGAAACAACCAAGTCACCAAAACTATGTGCAAGACACGCAGGAGGAAAAATGATGGAGCTGCTCCTCTCGCTGATGAATGGGACTGTTGGAGCCAAACCAAGGCTGGCCACCCTGATGCTGGGGGTGTACCATGGAGTGGGGGTGTACCATGGAGTGGGGGTGTACCATGGAGTGTGGGTGTAACATGGAGTGGGGGTGTACCATGGAGTGGGGGTGTACCATGGAGTGGGGGTGTACCATGGAGTGAGGGTGTACCATGGAGTGGGGGTGTACCATGGAGTGGGTAGCACAGGAAGAGCAGGTGCAGCCAGGAGCGAGGTTGTTCTCCTTCCACTCTCCATCCTTCTCCAGGAGCAGACACACCACTTCACACCATTTGCGCCTCTCAGAAAGTCACTTAACTCTCAGCCTCTGTGACAGTACATCTGCTTGGTTCTCCTATTTTTCTGTCTTCTTCTTGTATCCCTTTTGGGTTGGCTCCTCTTCCTTTCATGATCTAAATGTTGGCAAACCAAAAGTCCTAAAAAATCCCTCACATATTCGTGTCTCTAACTCTGCCCTCTGGGAGAGTTCGTCCATATCCTTGACACGCACACCTGTACTGAAAAGAATGCCCAAGCTCCCTCTGGACATGTCTGTCTATTTTTTAGGTATTCTCTACAAAAGTCTTTGGATAACATCTCAAACCCAGCATGCTCAAGATTGAATGTTCCTTATCTCCAACCCATCCATCCCTCTAAATTACCCCTGCTTCCCTAATTCTACAACAATGATAGCCTTATACCCTAGATACCAGATTCAACACCATTCTTGATTAATCCGTCTCATTTTCTTAGTGGCTAGTGAGGCTTAGCCAATGTGACTCTATTCTATCGGCATCTATCCATTCCTCACAACTGATGCTCATCTAGACCCTTACTGTCCAATACCATTGCCACATGGGACAGCTGAACACGTAAAATGTGGTGAGTTAGGCTGTGGAACTGATTTTCTTTCTTTTATTTAACTGTAATTAGTTTAAATATAAACAAAAGTGGGAAAATATTTCATTAATTTTATACTGCTTACTTATTAAATGATAACATTGTTGATTTCTGTGTTAAGATACATTATTAAGATTAATTTTCTGTGTTTCTTTTAAATGTAACTATGAGAAAATGTACAATTATATGTGTGGTTTCTATTACATTTCTTTTCGATGCCCTTGGCTTAGATCACAGCAAGGGTAAGCAGAGTAGGGTTCACTGATTCTGAATACCTCATGTGGGCCAGACTGCGTGATAGACATTGTATTATTTGGGGCACATAGATTAAAGTCATTTCTAACAAATAAGTAATAATGCTCCCCAATTTTACAATGAAAAACTGAGCAGGACAAAGAGAGTGAGGGTGTTACACAAAGTCCTAAAGATAATAAGCATAGAGCAAGAAATTGAATTTGGATCTACTAACATGAATCCAGTATGCTTCTGCTGCACCTTGCTGCATGTACCTGAAAGAGCTTTGGTAAGTACAAAGGATTGTGCAAGCTCTGGCGGAGACTGTCCCCAATAACTGTGTTTCTCAGAGTCTCCCAGCTATGCAGTGTGGTTTGTTGCATCAGCCAGCAGCAGCTGCTTTGGCATCTATGCTCGTGATCTACCCCATGATACTCTCCATCCTTGTGACGCCTCCATGCCTCTGTGATCTGCCCCAGCTGTACAAACCCAGAGCCGTCTCCCACCTGGGTGAGGGGAAGTGACTCAATACTGGATCACGGATGCATGCCCAGACTTCTGGCTGAGACTGCCTTTGCTGAGTGCTCCTCAGTGCAGTTAGGAATGGCAGCTTTCCGGCTTCATCCATCTTCCACCTTGGCAGAAACAGACCAGGGAGGGGGGACGGGGGAATGGAGGTTGATGGCATTCTCCTGACGTAGGGCCTGCTACCTTTGTGCTTCCAGAGAAGAATAAGGTCAAATGAAATCCCTTTATGACCCTCCCCAGGGAGAATGCAATCTGTTTGTGCTTGGAACACATAAGTCAAGGCCAGTCTGACAGGTAGATAACCCTCTATGTAACGTGCTTGTGGAGTTTCGCAGAAGGACTGCGTTTTGGAAACAGCTCCTCATCAGATTCTCATGAGTTATGCCAAATTCTTCCATTTAAAATGCATGCTTTCTGGACTTTTCCATCTGATAGTACAAATTAAAATTCAAGGAGTCCCAATAATCGTTTTCAGGCTAATGGTTTAACAAGATTGCTGTGAAAGTAAAGTCTAATAGAAGTGTGACATTGGATAGTCCATTGTAATAATAAATAACAAAAGAAATATATTGATAATGACCTGCATCGTCATTTCATTTCATTTCTTATGACCGTTTACAAAAGGCTTTACACTATGCATTTCCTTTGATCTGAACAATTATGCATATAATTACGCATATGATCATTATCCCAGTTTTAAAGAGGAGAAAACTATGTCATTATACAATTTGCTCAAAGTCATACTTTTCAAATGGCATAGCCAGAACCCAAACCATTACAGTTGCCATTGCCTTTTATATATCATGATAAAATTAGTAGGCATGTTATTCTCATACATCATCTGAAAATATTGGCAAATATTTCACAGACTCAGATCCATATCTGTGTAGTGCCTGACCAGTTAATCATTTCACTTTTGATGCCGTTTTTCCCCCTCATTCTAGGGGAAAAAAACCCTACTTTTTAATTTATTCATTTACTTGTCAATACGTTAAGCAAATTTAGTGAGTATTTTTCTTTGTAAAATACTCTGCAGTAAAAATTAAAAGGAAGACTGAAAACACTATTTCTGCCTTCAGAGAATTCCAGCCTAGCTATGCAGAGGAAAAAGAACACGTAGCAGGTGCAATCAGAGAATACATACCTAAAAGCTTTTTGTCTTCAAGTTCCATGGCCTTACGTGTACTCTCTGTGCCAATGACTCCAAATGCATACATCCAGCACTGACCTCTTTATCGAAGACCAGACAGACATATGTAAGCACCCGTCTAATATCTCGCACATCCAGAAAGTATCAGCAAACTTAACATGGTCAAAACAGAACTCTAAACACCATACATGATTTACGCTACATACCCACCCTATAACGTTGTTGCTTTCTCAGTCTCCACAGTCTCCAGAAAGACTAATGCTATTTTCCTAGTTGCCTTTACCAAAATCACAGAAGCATCACTGAATGCTCTCTATCTCTTACCCCTTGTAACCAAACCCATCAGCAATTCCTGCCTGCTTCACCATCAAGCTTCATCCTTGACTGATCCGCTCCCCAGCTACCATTCTAACACCCTCCTCAAACTATCATCATCTCTTGACTAGATGACTGAACTAGTCTTTTCACTCTTCCAGCTTTTATTCACATCTACACATTGGCCTTTAAAATTGGGATCAAATTGGGGCATCTGGGTGGCTCAGTCGGTTAAGCGTCCCTCTTGATTTCAGCTCAGGTCCTGATCTCCCAGTTTGTGGGTTGGAGCCCCACGTCTGTGCTGACAGCCCAGAGCCTGCTTGGGATTCTTTTTCTCCCTCTCCCTCTGCTCCTGCCCTGCTTGCACTCCTTCTCTAAAATAAATAGATGAACTTAAAAAAATTGAGGTCAAATTTATATTCAGTAAAAATAAACAAATTTTAAGTGAACAATATGAAGGCTTCCCATAAATGTTTACTCTCATCCTAATCAAGATATCAACTATTTTTATTATATCCTTCATGACCCATTTTAGGCACTCTCCAGCCCTCTGATTAGACTACTACTATTTTGGTAATTCTCAATATGGATTTATTTGCAGGCTCTTAAGTGCATAAAGAAAGCATACAGTATTTATGTACTCTTTTATATCAGTGTACAGATTTCTTTCAGTTGATGTCATGTTTATGACATTCATTCATGTTTTACATGTACTGAAAGCTGATTTCTTTTTTATTGTTCAGCAGGATTTCATAATGTAAATAAGTAGGAATTTGTATATTCGTTCTCCTATTTATGAGCATTAGGTTATTTCCAGTTTTGTATTATTTTGAATAAAAGTACAGTGAAAATCGAGTTAAAAGTCTAAGTATAGATATGTGTTTTTATTTTTCATGGGCAAATATCTAGGACAGAAGTGTTAGATCATCTGATAAGCAGTTATTTAACTCCATAAGAAATTGCCAAACTTTTTCCTAAAGTGGTTCTACCTCAGCAACAAGTCATAAGAATTCGAATTGCTCCACACGCTCTACGAAAACTTAGTGTCACAAGTCTTTAATCTTAGATGTTCTAAAGGCTAACGAAGTGGTTAAGTAGAGTGGTATTTCATTGTGATCCACACACCCCCACACACACACAGACACTATTGGTTTTCCCTGATAAACCCTAAGTAGTACACTTTTCCAGAGTTAGAATTCCCTCTCACTCCATACCAGCCAACACAACTTATTATGTGATTTGTTTTATTATTTTATTGCCTTTTTTTCACAGCACTTCTTACAATGACAAAGTACTTTATACCTTTATGTTTTGACTTATATATCGCCTGCTACTCTCAACTCCCATTATAATGGGTTCTTCATGAAAGAAAAAGATTTTTTTTTCAATTATGTTATCTGCTGTGCCAACAACATCTAGCATTTACATGCATTTGTTGAGTAAATGATAAATGGCATGAACTAATGAAAGAAAAAGTGGCTGGTAATATCTACCATGGAAGGAAAACCTGACAAGTATAATGGAGATTTTATTCTTCAAAGAAATATCCAGGTCATAATAACGCATCACTTTTTACAGAAGCTTCTTTAAGGATCCTTGTCTTGTGTTTCCTCTTGTGTGTGTACATAAAGCAACCAAGGTCCTGAAGTGACTAAAATTGTTGTCACTTAGTGTCATGTCTCAATACTAATTTGGCAGCCAGGAATGGCCACTCTATCTTCTTTAAGGTAAATAATTCAATTTAGATCAGCATGATGTCACTTTTCCCAGTGGGTCTCTCAGAAAGGCTATATATTTCTTTAATCATCAATTCACAAAGCTTACCCTTCTCTAAGGACACTGTTGTGGAGATTACATCAAAGACTACTTCACAGTGCCTGACTCGGGATCTGACACAAGTAAGGGAAATCAGATGTCAAAACTCAGAGGTGAAGGTAAAAAGTTCAATCTTCCAGTGCATGGAAGCATCAGATGAATCCCTCAACGATCTTATTCCATCTTTACAAATGAAATGAAGAGCAGAGAGTTTATATTCTAATCAACAATTACATCTTCAGACTGCAAGGAAGTTCTTTGTTACATGGATACAGAGATCACTTCTCTGCAATGTTCATCAGTCAGTGCTGGCTCTACTACCAGGAACAGCACAGATGGCATCTCGTCCTGTACATTATCACTCCTCAGTGATAAGAAGCCAACAAACCTCCCTCCTGTTAGTCTACCATCCCCCAATAACTTTGCCAACATCCTTCAAGAGATCCAGAGACCACCACATGAATCCTGAACTCTTCACCTTCCTGATTGCTCTCTTTCTAGATGCTTTCAATTGGATGACTGACACTTAACATGTGACCCTATGACATCTGACGATGAAACAGAACATATTGACTCCAATTAATCACTGAGACTACGACCACCCTTATACCGAGAGAAAGGCTGGCTTCTTGTACATTAAACATCAGGAAGAATCAGGAGCAACGTAGGTGGCTTGTTTAACTCATGATCTCTGGCCATGCTCTACAAACTGACTATTCTTTTTGTTTTGTCTTATAACTTTCAGAAAGCAAATATTCCCAAACAGTATGCAAACAACTCAAGAAAAACATCTCTGTGATTGCACTGGTAGCCTGATGTTTAATGATGCACAGTTAAAGTAGAGAATACAAATACAGCAACCAAGATTCTGAAACTGACAAGCTGCATAGATAGGGAAAATGTAGCTACCCCTTAAAGGTCGTTTAATATATATTTATTTTACTATTTTTTAATGGGGACTTGGGGGACAAATTGATGTTTCCATCAGAGAGAAAGTGCCTTTTAAGTGCAAAGCATTTGTCAGGAGCTCCTTCCAGCACCAGCCTAGATGACATGACCAGAAGAGGAATTGTTTAACTAACAGGGATCATTATCTGTTGTTGGGATTTCTTTTCACGGAACAAGCAATTAGTCTGTCAAAGATGGAACTGAGTTCCTAAAATGAATGTCTAAAAGATGCCTACAATTCCTCTCCATGTTCCTGACAAATAGAAAGATCAGTTTTCACGCAGAAGTGAGATTTTTGGCTGTTCTTTTCCATGAGAAAAAATAACTAGTCTTCAGAAAGTTTTTCATATCTCCCTGATTTGTCTCCAATTTCATTTTGCATATTTTAAACCAATTCTACGCATGCTTATTTCCTCTGTTATCTGCGTATTTTCTTGCAGGATTGGAATGGTTTCGCCATTATTCATCTTTGTCCCAACATATGACATGTAAGAAGCTCTGATGAGCAGTGAAATAAATATTATATAAGAAGATATGACCTATTCTGCAACAGAGGCTCTGGCCATTCTTGCCATTAATTTTAAGATGAATTGCATTAAAGTGATTAAATTTGCCCCTGAACCTATAAAAAACGATTGAAAGGAGATATGTATAAAAACAGTGAAACAATTCCTCCTAGTCAGTTAGCAGCAAAGGCTGTCTCTACTAAATTGAATCTACCTCTGGATAAAACTAATCAGATTTTTCTAAGATTAGCAGTTCATTGAGTAAACAGACAAAAGGTTACCTTTAAGATAAATGTTCTTAATATCAAATCCAGAACATGGTAAACCTGATCTGGTGCATTCATCTCCACTAACAGCATCACAAATCATCTATGGATTTTTTAAAAAAGAAAAATGAGGAGTTACAAGTTTATTACCCAACATCTAAAATTTTAAATGAGTTTTGGGAAACACTTTGGATTAATTTTTCACAATAATGATTTATCTATTGGAAAATGGTCTTCTAAAGTTATACATAAGATTAGTGAATATTTGTTTGCCTGACACAATAAAAATGTATTAAAACCAAAAAGCTGTTTTCTTAAACTTTTGACTAAAAATATAAAGTTCCTGTTAGCAAATTCACAGGGTTTTTTTTTCCCTCCCTTGAAATTTTTAAAACCAAATTTCATTTTTACGTGTAAATTTAATTAGCTTTTGTTCATTTTGTCTTCCCTTATTGTTTCTTCCCTCTGACCTGGTAAACACAAATCTAAATTTGACATATTATCCCTTCATATATGCTTATATTATACATATGTGCATACATACACATCCATAGAACACACTGTAGATAGTATTGTTTAGATTGATTTTAAAACTGGACACAAGAAACAACACATTAACGATGCTGTAACAGAATGTCACAGAATGAATGGCTTATAAAACACAGAAATTTTTTTCTCACAGGACTAGAGTCTATGAATTCCAAGATCAAAGAACTTACACATTTACCATTTGATGAGAGCCCAAGGGTCCACTTCCTGGTTCATAGATAATCATCTCCTTGCTGTGTCATTACAAGATGGAAGGGACCAGAGAACAATCTGGAGTCTCTTTTAAAAGGGCACTAATCTCATTCATGAGGGCTCCACCCTCATGAGTTAATCACCTCCCAAAGGCCTCACTACCCAATATCATTAGCCCTAGGGATGGGATCTGCACATATGAATTTTGAGAAAGGGACACAAACATTCAGCCCATAATTAATACCCTTCTACAGTTTACTTGTTTAACTTTTACATTATACTTTTGAAACTTCAAAACTCACTGCAAGCATTTTCAAGTGCTGAACAGAATTCTTTTGAAAGATACCAAAATGTATTCATCCATTCTGATATTTATAAACATTTTGGTTTTTTGTTTCCCAAATTTCCCTTCTGAAAAAAAAAAAAAAAAAAACAATAATATCCCTATAGATGTCATCTGAGTCACAGGTGACGTACAAGATTTTCTCTGAGTCATTGGTTATCAAAGGGTCTGCTACCTGGGGACGTTAAGATCTTTCCAGGGAGTCCATAAGATAAAGGCTTTTCCATAATCATATGAAGGAGTTATTTATCCTTCCCCTTTCATGCCTTAGGAGTGTGTAACTGAGTTTTCCAGAGGCTGTTGACATGAAGTGACATCATTATTCTCATGGCTAGTAGAATATGTGCTTGGGTTTTCTTGTGTTTTCAAAATTTCTCAGTTTTGATTTATATGGTAAAGAGCACTACATAAAACCTACATACACAAAAGAGTTTTGGTACACTCAATAATTTTTAAGAGTTTAAAGTGATCCTGGGACCAAAATTTTTGAGAACTGCTGAGAGAAGCTGTATGTACTTAGAAATATCTAGAAGTAAAAAGGTTATGATATTGAAAAAGTACCCTACAAAGTATTTGTACTGTCTTTACATTCCCATAAAGAATACTTCTTACCTCCCCTCCTTATTGTAAAACTGATTAATTTCTGACCAGAAATGATCAGAGAAAATAACTTCTCAAAAGTTAGGCTGTCTGGCATTTTTTTTATTTATTATTAACTGTTAAACATTTCAGGAAAAAAAAAAACAGAAAATCATATAACATTGTATCTCCACTGCCCATACTTAATGAGTGTAGCAGTTTGCTATATTTACTTTACTTTGCTAAGAAATTTAAAAACTTTTAAGGGGAATAAAAGTACTTTTCTGGAAAAGATGTCTTACCTTCCTAACTTTTCTTTGAAATGTTTTAATAAGTAGATATAAACAATGTATATAGCCTTAGCTTATGTGTATTTTTAAATTTATATCAATGACATTATTTTGAACATAACATTCAGTAACTTCTTTCCCCACTCATTATTATTTTTATGATGTATTCATATTCATTCATTATCATGTCAGCAGATGTTAACGCTTCCGACATCGACTACAAAACATTCGATAAAGAAAGTATATAGCAGTCTGTATTTTTATTTTTATTTTTCTATTGATGGCCATGTTCATGATTTCCACACTTTTCAATGTCCTACAAATAAAGGCAACCCTCTCCAGT
Organism: Crocuta crocuta; assembly: GCF_008692635.1. Classification (NCBI taxonomy): domain Eukaryota; kingdom Metazoa; phylum Chordata; class Mammalia; order Carnivora; family Hyaenidae; genus Crocuta; species Crocuta crocuta. Next base: position 14,106,402 of record NW_027532747.1, on the reverse strand, counting down.
TTAAAACAGAAGAGTGATGTAAGCATAGATACAGCGTAATGATCCACTCTGTCTCCTAGGTGGAGAAGACATTGGAGCAGAGAATGAATGGATACAAGGAAGTTACTACAGTCATTCCCATGAATGTTAAATTAATACCCACGAACTATGTGAAATAATCCCCATGAGCTATGCAAAATTGTTAGAACTAAGATTGTAGCAGTAAAGACCGCAACGGAAAGGTAGATGAGATCTAGAGATATACAGGAGGTAAAAATAAACACAATTTGACATAACCATTTAGGTGCGGTTGATAATAGGGAAATATAATTTAGTAAGTACTGATTGTATGTTTAATAAGAGAAACATAGAAAAGAGCATCTGGAAACTAGAACCATGGAATTAGGATCTCCCTCAAAATCTACTTTACCAGTCAGTTTTCTTCATTAGGGCTTCCTACTGTCTTCCAATTTCTTATCATACAACAGTAACACATCTCTTCCCCGCCTAAGCTTATCCTTGAATCCAAGCTACTGCATTTCACTTATTTTTCTGGTCCTTGTTTGCTTTTTACTTTGTCAGGGATATGTTGGTTAGCATAGGTAAGTCTCCTCTCCCTTCAAAGTCCAGTTCAAAAGTCACTTTCTACTGATTCTTCCACAAAATGAGGTGCATTAATATCTCTGCTCATACAGCGCTCTATTACAGAGCCTACATTTTATTGTTTCTTTGTTTTTTCATCTTTTCGTTTTTGGTTTGTCAGATGAAAAATTTCTATTGATCTATCTCCAGCTTTAATAACATTGTAGGTACTTCATAAACATTGCCTACTATCACTGTAAGGACCCACTTTGTAAAAAAAAACCACTGTTAGAGGCAGCAGAGTTACATAATAACAATATATTTGCACTGCTTCTGGATTCAGGATCCTGGACTTCCTCTGCTCCGTCATTTCTGTCTTTGTTTTTCAGGGGTTATTGTTGCCTTGAACTCTGTCTTTGGTTCTTGAAGCCCAAAATATAGTAGGTTTTCTACAGAAGATGCACTCAGGATAGGAACCATGAAACCTGAAATTCATCAGGGATAAACCTCTTCTTTTTTGTTCAGTCCTGTTATTAGTCTCCTCTTTGGAGCCTTTGAGGTTTTGTATTTGCTTTTTAATGTTTCTGAAAGTTTCTCTTCATCTGCAGAAGCATCAGTCCATTAACAATTATTTAGTTCTGAGCCTGAATGGTGATTTCCTTTTTGTTTGCTCACCTGTGAAATAATAGAAAATATATCATTTGGTCTCTGCCCCCAATTCCTGGCAAGTTTATTGAAACTTTTGTAATTTCCTAGATAAGACCACCAGAAGCATCTTCTGTTTTAATATTTGGTCTTTAACTCTGGTTCCTGACCACAGGGCTCTGAAATCACTTTGGAATTTCCTGGGTGATGAGTGGGGTTTGTTGTTGTTGCTGCTGTTGTTCTAATGAAGTGACTCCGGGTGAGTTCCTGGGTGGTTTCTGGATGGGAGCTGGAATATTCAGTTTGCCCTTCATTCTCTAAAGAGGGAAGAAGGGCTGGAAATGGAGTTACTAATTGATGATGCCTTTGTGAGGAAGCCTCCATAAACTCCCAGTAGGAAGAACTTTGGGGAGCTCACAGGTTGGTGAATGAATACACCCACGCACCAAGAGGATACTGCAGCCCAGCTCAATGGGGACAGAAGTTTCTGTGCTTGGGACCCTCCCAGAACTCCCTCTCTCGATCTGTGGTTGATCTGTATCTCCTATCATTCCTTCAACATACTGATAAACTTGTTTCCCAGAGTTCTGTGAGCTATTCTGTGTCTGTGATCTGACGCTACCTCTATTTTACAGTGTGTTTTAAATTGAGTTAAACTGTAGGACACTGTGCTGATGTTGCAGAATTGTTTGGTATGGGGGGGGGTGTGAATCCCACATACCGTCTCTATCCTAAATTGCAATCATTTAAGAAAAATATTCTGGCATTATTTATCTTTGTTTCCTCTAATAGCATCTGAAAAACAAATGACAAACAGTAAAAAATTCTTTATGTAATGAGACTGACACAATAATGCTTAATATCCTTTAAATTCCTCAAGGTTGGGAAAGTTATAGTGCTATATTTTTGCACTATTTAAAGATATGAGTCCTATATCAAAATCACATCCTTGACACTCTCCACTAACCATTTGAAAAATATGGATGTGAGATTATTTCCAGTAGCTTTTAGACTAAAATATTGGCAATTAAACACTCATTGGGAATTTTTTTTTTTAATGTAAAAACATATACACAACAGCAGCCCACAAAATACAGGATCATCTCTGGAAAAAATATTGCTACAAAGCAGGCACAATAAAGATGCTACATTAAACATTTAAACTGGAAGTATTGAGAATTAGAAAAAAGTTTGAGATCAAATAAGAATTGACTTCCACTAGTCTTCCATTATTAGGGCCAAACTGACTGTCTTCTGAAATCTGGAAATGTTCCCAAAAGGCTCCGTGCTGTCCATATTTGAATTAAGCATAGGCAATGTGACTTCCTCAGAATGTCTCCTTTCACATAAATTCTTAATGGATAAACATGGGATTTTTAATTCCCATACTATGTCTTCAAAGGATTTCCTTGGAAAGACCCCCAGATGTAGGCAGGAAGAGGATTTATCTACAGCCAACAATAGGCAGTTGGGTATGCTAGGCATTTGTCTCAAGAATACCATGAATAATCAGTGTTATTTAACCAAATCACATGCTATAAAGAGTACATTTCTTATGTTTTTCAAGACTTCAAAATCTGCTATTTCTACTACAAATTAAAGTGTAATAATGGTACCTTAGAAGATGAGATTTAGGATTATTAAAATCCACTAATAAATATAAAGTCAGAGGTGAATCAAAAATGTATCTTCTATTCCAAAGGCATTTACTGGGGCCAATCATGGTTCAGCAAAACTGGTGAGCAGTTGTAATATTACATGTCTACAATGCAAATGTGGGTGAGAAGTTATAAACACACACTGAATGGACATCCTTTAGTCCATCCTGTTCATGATCTTATGAAGTCTCTTTTTCCAAACACAACAAAAATACTTTCTTCTAATTGATTATTCTTACCTGCCATTTGGGCATTATCTCACTTCTCTCACTACTAAACCCACTTTTGAGTCATTTCTCTACCTTTTCCCAAAATGTGTGGAAAATTTCTTACTGGTGATATTAGTTTCTTCCCTAGGTGGTTGCCTTCCTTCTTCATTCCCTTCATGCTAATCCCTACTTGTTGTCACATTCTTTTTTTTCCCAAGTAGCCGATTTTTCTAAATCCTATCTTGCACTTCTCTCTCGGGGTCCAGAAAACAAGTGTACGCAGAAAGAATTAGATAGTGTTAGAACTCCATCAGATTAACTTCTGTCTTTATTCTTTTGCCAAGGCACTTAGTCTACATGACAAGAATTATATTCATAAGATGGAACTCTACAGTGTAAATGCTAGCAGGATGAAATGGTCTTACTCAAATGCAAAATAAACTGTGTAATCACATTCCTATAAATGGTTGGATAAATTCCTCTTGACCACATCCTATCCCACCCACTTGTTTCAGAGAGAAAATATAAATCGAAATGATTTAATTCAGGCCAGAGCCATTTCCTGGATAAAAAGAGAGAAGGCATTAAAATTATGTAGCAGGGTAACTTATAGAAGTACTAATTTCTATCCTGTTCTCATTGTTATGAGAAACTTAATGAAATTAAGAAAAGAAAAAACTTGTCTCTCCCTCTTTCCCTAGTTGGAAGGAAAGCCAGCCCTTTGTGTTTAAAGATCAAGTTTCTTCATATCAGTCTTTCCTTGAGGAAATTAGGCTGCATTACCCTTCTGAGGTCAGAAATGGGACTTCTGTTCATTGAGCAACCCAGTATAATGAAAGATGGCTTCCCAAACAAAGGAAAGGTAATAACTTAGAGGGAGAGACTCTTATACTAATGCAGATCTCTGTACTGAGAAGGTTGAATTTTTAGTGCTACAACATAGGAGACTTGATCAAAATCCTTGTGTCCAAAGTTGGCATCAACAAAAAGAAAATAAAGCCAATTATTTTTAAATGAACAATAACCTCTATGGATCAGGAGCAGTATGCAAAGCAGCCAGGGCTCATTAGAAGACCAAAACCCTTTCCAAAATATTTGGACTTCCCTAAACTAAAGATGGCACCCAAATCAAATGAATTTGATTTTGTTCTACTTGTTTGTTAACATAATATAAAATCCTTTACCTGTATAATATAGAGAACCCATGGAGTGTGATGGTACCAGCTGCAAAGTGAAATAGAAAAGAACAAAAGGAACCCAAGACTCTAATGGAAAACTATTATTCTTTTTTTATTTTTTTACATTTGTTTATTTTTTGAGAGACAGATCACAAATGGGGAAGGGGCAGAGAGAGGGAGACACAGAATCCAAAACAGCCTCCAGTCTCTGAGCTGTCAGCACAGAGCCCAACGCAGGGCTCAAACCCACGAACCATGAGATCGTGACCTGGGCTGAAGTCGGTCGCTTAACTGACTGAGCCACCCAAGCCCCCCAGAAAACTATTATTCTTAATGGCATCTCTAAAGCCTTGCTCTTTGAGTGCCTATATTTTCCTCAAAATGAGTTTAGTCTATAGAAGATACAATTAGTGGTTAGCTATTGATTGTTTATATCTTCTACACAAGTTCTTCCAAACCCTCTGATTCTCATTTGAGGATTTACCTTAACCAAGGAATTTTCTCAGCTTGACAAAACTTTAGTCAGATTCCCTCCTGAGTGTAAGAGCCAAGCTCTTTTTTCTTGGAGATTTTACCTCAAAAAATCTTTTGATTTTACATTCTTTCTCTGACGTTTTAAGATGTAAATCTTTTGCCTATCGCTTGTCCATTTTACAACCCAAGAATGATTTTCTCAGGGATCTGAGAACCATCCTTTTTGAAATATAAATACAATTATTTCAATCACCAAGAAAGATAGAGTCCTGTCTTGCAATCTTTCTGGGAGGGTAGGATCCTAATTTCTGTAAGTACAATCAGCAAACACAAGTGGCCTAATCACATTGACCAGCAGTTTATTCCCCAGCGCTTTTCCTCTATCTCACCCCAGTGCTTAAAAACCAGTCTGCCTTTTGTCTCAGTGGGGTTGAGTTCAATCTCTCCTATTGAAAGGGTCTTTCTTGCCTCCTTAACTCCATCTAGTAAGCAAGACTTCTTTGATGACTTTAGTTCACCTGGCCTGGGATGAACCAATTAAAGGGGACTAAGAAATAGAGAGAGAAATTGCATGTCCTGGTGATATTATTGAAGCCCTTCCATCATGAAGCCATGCTGAAGAAAGTTGCTCCTGAACGTTTCATGAGTGAAAGCCAATCCATTTTCTTTTTGCTGAATCCAGGTAGGAATGAGAGGATGTGTGTTTGGCTTTATTTTTTGTTTCTTTTACATTTGCAACAGAAGACATCCAAAGTGACATTGCTGAGCAACTAGTAAAGGAACCGGTAGAGTTGTGGCTTTTACTTGTAGGGAGATGAAGAGTAAAACCTTGCACCAAAAAGTCACCTTGGATCCTAGTTTATGGGACAGCAGCCTGCCCTCAATTACCATCCCACCTAATCCTCTCTGGTTCCTGTAAAATAAGGCAGACAAAACCTGACTTCCATCTGGTCGATGACTGGGAATTTCTCAAGAGTGGATGACCCTAGAGGAAACCAGAGTGAAATCTCTTCCTGAGGTAAGGAAAGGAGTCTTCCCACAAAGGAGGACTCAGTTTCAGCATGTGAAGAGTGGGATGCTTGAGAGGCAAGCATGCTAATTAGGGGTAGAAGGATCATCCAAATGGCTCTTCTCATAGAGCCCTCAGATTCTAGGTGTCTATTCATGTGATATTCAGAAGGAAAGGACATGCTCTTTTTCATAAGTTCCTTGTGCAATTGCAATAAGTCTTTGGTCAGGAAATGAGTAGAACTTCTATAGTTTACACAATCTGGCTTGCTCATTTCCAGAATGCAGGGGAAATAGATGACTATTTTTCCTCATTGTTCCCAGCTGGAAAGCATGAGGGATGATAGACCATGACGGAGTCTAAGGCTGTGGTCTCCAGAAATAAAGTTGTTTATCATGATCATCCCATAGAAATTTGGAGGACATCAAAAGATTCACAACCTTACAGGTAAGTCCTGGAGAGGCCACGGACAGACTTGAGCATTAAATCAAACCTTCTGGTTTCCCGCTATGAGTTCACAAGTGGAGAGTTTGGAGACAGGCTCTAGCTCAGCCCTGAGTTACACATATAGGAAAGTTTGAGGGAGATAGAGGGAAACAAAAACAAAAACAACACAGGAAAAAGGAAATCTTGCTATTTATAATCTTCTTGATGAGATGGATAATTTTGTTCTGTGTTGCCCACAACTAATTAACAGATATCTTCAAAACATAAGGAAAATGCAGAATTCAATTAGTCATCTGATTTTGCCTGACATTTCCTAATATGTTAGTTAAATTGTAATTTATAAGGCAAGCAATAACTTACATTTGTGAATCTTGTATAAATAAACGTAACAGTCTCTAATTGAATTACCCCTATTTCTGGTGATGTTCTATACGTCTTTAAATACAATGCAGGGCTTTTTTTTTCCTTAAAGATTAAAACATAAAAACAACAACAAAAAACTGGTCCATGGAAAAAGAAACACCCTGCCCCACCATGGCCCCTTCAAAAAAACACCTTTTACGGTTCCTTTAAAGATAGCTTTAAATTAGCAAACAGCAAAACATGTCACTGAAGTTTAAACTAAAATTGTAAAAAGCAAGCCTAAGAATGCTCATATTTAATTATGGCGGCACATAATTAAGTGTGGCAATCTGGTGATAAAACCTTTAAGTAATGACTCATAAAGAGATAAAAATGGAGCATGTGTTTAATCAGTTCGCAGCCTTCCACAGAAGCTGGCATCGCTCAGGTGCTAATGAGACACCTGTTGCTGAGGACACGGGAGAGAGCAGGCAAATCAGCGGGGACAGAAAGACGAGGATTCTGTTGCTGAGGGTGGGTGGTTTTGCCGAGATGACTGTCAGAAGGCTTAAGCTCTGAGAAGATATTTAAATAAAAGCAGACAACCAATTCTGTACATTTTTAATAAAAGAGAGAGAAAAGAAGAAAGAGAAACATTTCTTCCTTCATTTCAGTGATAAATGGTGAAACAATCTTAATTCTAAGGTCATAATGCATTGAAGTCTTCAGTGGCTGATCTATATAAAACTCCCTTTCGTTGTGGTATTTCAAGCAACTGTGTTATCTGTGTGCCTTGAAGAAACATTATGCTGTGTACTCTTGTTTCACTTCTTTCTGCAATTTTAAGGGGTTATTTTCTTTATCTTCAAAAATGAACAGGGAGCTATTTGTACGTGGTATGGTAATAGAAAATTAAACTCGCATTCTGATCTGTGTGCGTGGGTTGGGCTCAGTTGTCTGTCATCTCACATACTAAGAGATATGACTCCATGTTTCTCCCATCCCAGTAAGGAGAAACAGGGAGTTAATATCTAGGCTCCTATGGAATCTTAACAATGTATTACAATTTGACATGGCTAATGGCCCAATAGTGAGAAATGAAGACAAGACTCTTATTCCTGAAAGGTGAAGGGTACAACTACTAGCACTCTCTTCCCTAGAGGGCTTTAGACGTGTCACAGAATAACCTTTTTCACTCTTAGAATTACTCTCCATGGCCTGTTCAACCTTTGGCTACAAGCAGAACCCACCACCAAGGAGCTATTTGGCACTGAATTTAAATAAACACATGCTAAATTAAAGCAGGCTTTAACAACATCTCGGAAGGATGCCTTGCTATTTATGGAAATGGAAATTGCTTCTAAGCTTCGGGAGCATCAGAAGTTTTGGAAGTGTGAAATCAGAGTAAAATACATGGGCCTTTATTAAATACATGCAAAGAAAAAAAAACCCAAAACCCAAAAACGGTAATTAATAATCTTTTTTGAGGAAGGACAAATATAAGTAAATATTTGGAAGAAGAACAGAGATTGAAAGATTATACAGGCTGGATGTGAACCGAGGCAGTGATGCTAATAATAATAATAATTCCGTGTTGAACGTTTGCCACGCGAATTTGGCTAGCACAAACTGGCAGTGTGTCACATCCCGGCATGAGGAGCTCAAGCACCGTCAATAAAGAATGCTTGCTCTAAGCACAGCGCCTTGGTAGCCAAAATAAATGGGACAGTGCTGAAATGTCACATGTGAGGCTCCCATCCCCCAACTCCCCAGAACACAAGGAGACATTATTCAGCTTGGAAAATGAATTATTATCTGACAGATTATCTATGATCAATCCACCAATTGCTCAACCTCCTATTTAATTTTCATTCGCTAGGTATGAATTGCTTTATGAAAATATTTTAAATATCCACATATTAAAAAAACAAATGAAGGTCTTAGTGGCTGCTTAAAACTTGTAAGAGTCTTAACTTTAGAAAATATTAACTTTATACTTTTTGAGAAATTTGCTATAATGCTCCACGTAAAAAATGGCTCAGGTTTACATAAAATTTACATAATTTTGTAAAAATTTACATTAAATGGTTTACATAAACTTTTTCAGAAAAGCATTAATTGTGTAAAGCAACATCAACTTGGATAGAAAATCTTAAATGTTAGATATTTATATCCTATGTTAAGCTTTATGGCTTACAGGTTTACATTCATTTTACATTTTTTCACTAATTGTATTTTTATGTTAATAGATTGTATTTCTACAAGAGAATTCTATCAGTTGCTAAGAGCAACTGATTCTTTTCTGCAGATGAAATCTTAAAAATTTTTTTTTTAATGTTCATTTATTTTTGAGAGAGAGAGAGCGCAAGTGGGATAGGGGCAGAGAGAGAGGGAGACACAGAATCCAAAGAAGACACTGCGCTCGAACTCACAAACCATGATATAGTGACCTGAGCTGAAGTTGAACACTTAACTGACTGAGCCACCCAGGAGCCCCTCTTTTTTTTTTTTTTTAACGTTAATTTATTTATTTTGAGAGAGAGGGTGAGAGAGAGTGGGGAAGGGGCAGAGAGAGGAGAGAGAGAGAATCCCAAGTAGACTCAGTGCTATCAGCACAGAGCCTGATGAGGGGCTCAAACTCCCAAATGGTGAGTTCATGACCTTAGCCTACATCAAGAATGGATGCTTAATTGACTGAGCCATCCAGGTGCCCTGCAGATGACATCTTAAGTAACATGGCAGCCTGTATATAATACAGCAATATCTGAACTGGTAGTAGCAGACCTTCCTCATGGAAAGGCCTAGGGAATGGGGTAAAAAAAAAAAAAAAAAGTTTTGAGAGTAGAGGAAGCAGTTAGTTTATAAATAAAATTCTGCCTCTTTTCAGGAAATTAGCTGTAGATTTAACTCTCCACAGCTTACAGAATTGAGAAATCTGGAATTAGGAAAGGAATATACTCAATAATTTGATTTGATTTGGAAATCATGGGTATATTTGAGAGTGACTGTCAAATTTAAGTAACTTCTTCACGGACTTTTCAGCCCCCAGCCTTGCTTTGATTGTTGAGTATTGACCTGGCTTCGCTGGGAAGTAGTTCTGTACCAGGGAGAAGCCTCCAGGCATCCACCAGGTCCACTCATTGCAAATGTGTTGCTGGGATTTACCACTTTCTGTACCAAGGTCATCTGCAGAAGGAAGGGTTCCCTTAGAGATGGAACGCCCTCTGGGCTGTGTTGGGAGCAGAGGAAGGTAGTTGTTGAAAGGATCTGTCTACTGTATTTTTTTCCCTGCATCTCAGATTTTCACACTACAAGGTGTGATTTATGCCTTTTCAGAATCTGGTTGCATAATCTCTCACTTTTTTTGTTTTACTTGCAGATTCTTGCTCAGGCTCTCTCTTTCAATAGGTAAAATGTATATCTTAATGGTTCTTTTGGCTACACTTGACAAGTTAGGAGTTTGTTCCCTCTTATTAAAAAGTGTGCATTTTCACTTTACTGTTACATTCTCCTTACATTAGCTGTGCTGTGTATCCATAGCTCATAAGGGTTCTAAACACAACTATTGTTTCTATTAGAGCTCATTGTGAAATAGTTTTTAGTTTTCTATTCCTTCCCATGAAAATTATTCTTTCTTTTTTTTCCCCTCAATCACTCGTGATGTATACAAATAAGGAAATTTCTTTTCAAAACCAACATGAAAAATTATCAGCTATAATTGTGTTGAAAATTCTACGATAAATGTCCAGAAATCTTTTCTAAAATTTTGGGGAAAGCTTCAAATCTTATTTCTGATATAATATTGCTATAAAACAAAAATACTATGTATCAGGATCTCTTATTATTTTATTCTTTTTTAAAATAAGTAAGTGGGGGCAGGGGGCGCCTGCGTGGCTCAGTTGGTTAAGCGACCGACTTCGGCTCAGGTCATGATCTCCTGGCTTGTGGGTTCGAGCCCCGCATAGGGCTCTGTGCTGACAGCTAGCTCAGAGCCTGGAGTCTCTTTCGGATTCTGTGTATCCCTCTCTCTGACCTTCTTCAGTTCACGCTGTCTCTCTCTCTCTCTCTCTCAGAAATAAATAAAAAACATTAAATAAAAAAATTTTTGAAGCTAAAATAAAATAAGTAACTGGGGGCAGAGCTTGGGTGGCTCAGTGGTTTAAGCCAATGGCTCTTGTTTTCAGTTCAGGTCATGGTCTCTGGGTCATAAATTCAAGCCTAGCATCAGCCTCTGTGCTGACAGCAGGGATCCCACTTCCCATCGTCTGTCTCCCTCTCTCTGCCTCTCCTCCGTTCAAACGTGCTCTCTCGCTCTCTCTCTTCTTCTCATAAAAATAAACATTAAAATAAGAAATAATTAACTGATTTATAAACTGGATTTCTTCCAACCAATTAATTCCCAGTTAATCTGGTATAATGTATGGATTATGTGCTAAAGTATTTATAATTCATAACTCTTTAATTCCTAATCTATTTATCCTTAATTTTTAATCTATTTCAATTGAATTATGTAACTAAACAGTAATTTTTATTTGGATCCTCTAGTTATTATTTTGGTGTCACCCATAACTAGCTCTTCCCTACTCAGATTTTAGAATTATTCATGAATTCCTGAGGAGATGGAGCGGAGGAAGTGGACACATCATTATTTTTATTATCCATATCCATTGAGTTTCTCTCTCTCTTTTGTCTTCATTTTATTAAAGACAGAAATATAAACATTATCGCTGATCAATTATATGATTGAGAATATGCTTCCTGAATGTTATATAATTCTTTTATAATTCAAGACATTTTTTATTCATGCTGCCTCTTTGACTAGCTTTGGCTTTTTTTGTTAGCAAGCTATAAATGAGAATCATTGTTTAGTATTGTAGCTCTAATATCATTAAGTTTCTTTTCAAGAACCTTGCTTCACAGAATTAACTGCTTAATCAGCTAATGTTTTGACTACTTTACATTTAAACAGCAAACTGAAGAATTGATTAAGAATTTCATTTGACACTTCAATGGATTGTTTTTCTCTGAAAAACGGGAGACAATACTCCTCAGGGATCTTTCTTCTCAGCCTGACAATGAGGTCCCATTTCTAGTCAACCTACCATGGGGTTAGATTTAGTTGTGAGAGCATTTGATTAACCATATTAATGCATTATAGTTAGTTAATGTGCTTTAGTCATTTAAAACCCTTTCAAGGGGCACCTGGGTGTCTCAGTGGGGTAAGCGTCTGACTTCGCCTCAGGCTGTGATCTCCCAGTTGGTGAGTTTAAGCCCCCCATCAGTCTCTGTGCTGGCAGCTCAGAGCCAGGAGCCTGCTTCGGATTCTGTATCTCCCTCTATCTCTGCCCTTTCCTGGCTTGCAAACTGTCTCTGTCTCTCTCAAAAACGAGTAAACAAAAAAATATTTTTAAATATTAAAAAATAAACACCTCAGGTATTGCAATCATAGTTATTCCACTGACAAGGCTGTCTTCTTTAATTTTCACTATAAGAAGCTGTATCACAATCTTTAAATTCTATGCAGATTTAAGGTATATAACAAATAGAGATGTATGTGAGAATCTTGTGTGTGTGTATACATACATATACATGAATTTTATGCGTTGATTTAATAGAATTTTGAAACTGGAAGATTGTTAATTCACTTTCACTAATGAAGTCACCTAAAATATTGTGAGTTTTCTGGGAACACAGCTGCTCATTAGCTAGGACAGAATTGAAATCCTTCCTGTATGACTCTAGACAATGACTCCTTAAACCACAAAGATGTGCTGTCCTTGGTATATATGTGAGATGGGGAGATGACGTGGAATTGTGTGTGTGTTTGTGCATGTGTGTGATGTAAGTGTGCACCTTATTTGTGGCTTTGTGTGTAATACAGAGAAAGACGAAAGGATTAAGACCATGATTACAGACCAAGAATTCTTGCTTATGACTACACATTATACTTAAAATTCTTTTCATCCACTTTTCCAAGTAATTTTGAGAAGTGGAAAATTGAATATTTGTTCTCAAATAGCATGAGTATTGCTGATTCTAAAATCGAACACATAGAATGTGCAAAATATAATAGATCACTGTTTAATACCTTAATGAGAGGAGGAAGAGAAAGCCGTCCCTGGTTGAGGAAACACGATGGTGAGCAAGAGCTGGTGTTCTGGGGCCCCATGACTAACTGCCCACCACTGATGTGCAGCACAGGACCAGCCCTGGGGCGCCTGGGTGGCTTAGTCGGTTAAGCGTCCGACTTTCGCTTAGGTCANAAAAAAGAAAAAAAAATTTTTTCAAAAAAAAAAAAAAAAGAATAGGACCAGCCCTGAAGGGGCAGGAAGCTGGAATAGCAGCCCAAGTTAGTCCAAATCCCAGAGCTCCTCTTAGTTCCATGCTTGGTAGTTGTGCCTTGTTTCCACCCTCAGAATCACTGAGACTGAAAATGGCCCCTTTCACCTCTTAGAAAATGAACCCTTTTGTACACTGGGTTTGTCAAAGTAAGAGAGAAGCCCCTTAATTATTCTTGTGAATGCTTTCTTCCCTTATTTTAATCTCCTGCCCTCCATTTGTCTCCCTTCCAATTTTCTTTCCTTTTACCTGCCTTCTTAGCAATTAAATTTTTAAAAACCACTTATATTTGTATCCTTGGGAATCTTTGATCCAAAAGTCCAGTATTTGTATAAACCTGTGTCTGAAGAACTGAAGGATCAGAGGGAAAGTACTCTGGTCAAATTTATCATTCCAGAACGTTCTCTTACATCTCTTCCTCTCCCCACCAGCCCTCTCACTGTCCACCTTCCACTGGGCTCTCTCCTTCTCCATCACATCTACCCCAGTTCACTCCCTCTAACCTCAGCGAAAAAACATTTTCTCTGCCCTCCCTTCTCCCAGCTCACTCCTCCAGAGGCCAACTTAACCTATATCTTGATAAGCCCTCAACTTCCCTTCTAGTGACTCTGCTCCTTCATCTACCCATTCTCCGTTTCTCCATCATAAAAGTCCAGAAACTTCTCTGGCAAGGATCAGACTGCCCTTAAGTGTTTGAAAATGGAAAAGAAAGAATATCCTCCAGCTCTGGGCTTTGGGAGGAGAACTGAGAACTTTTATACATGGATTAGGTTTAATATTATGGTGGTTCAGATTTTTTTTAACAAAACAAAATCTCTTGCTTTCCCACAAGACTTATTTCTGCCCTTATGGCCCCTCTTTTTCTGCTTGAAATAATATGAGTCTGGCAAAATACTGATATTTGCCTTTTGCCAAGACACTGAAGGATTGAGAGAGAATAGAAAAAAGAAAAAAAGAAAAGAATAAGAAAAATAACCATTCAGTGTAATTCAGTGAATTACAAAACTCTTTCTACCATCATTCTCGATGTTATGTTTCATGTGTGGAGGGATTCTTGGTGACTATTTATGAAAACTAGAATTGCTCAAACTGGTGTTAATATGAGTATCTGTATCTGCAATTTTGATATTCCTCATAAGCCGAGAAAAGTTGGGCCTTATGAGTAATTGAATGAGCATCTAGAGACTTATAGGGACGATGGCTCCATAAAGTGGTTTGGATGATGACCGAGGTGGAGTGCAGCTTCCAATTTCAGGCCCATTATGGCACAGGGCAATGATAATGTGCACATAAAAGCCACAGATTTGTCCAGAATGGGGACTATAAAGAGAGCCTTTTCCTAATCATGTCACCATTTTGTGTCTGCTGGCTTGGATTAGAGCCTAGATGTTCAAAAGCAAGACTATAAATGGAAAATATTGAAAAGTATGTCATCATAAGCCAGAGTGATCTCTAAAAAATGGTAATCAGATCGCTCTAATTCCCTAACGTAAAAACCCTCTGTGGCTTCCAAGTCATTTAAGAAAGTACCCTCCGACCTGGATTAAAAGGCCCCGTGTGACTTTGCTCCTGTCTCCATCTTCAGGATCCTCCAGGCCTCCACCTCCAGGCCTCACCCTTCACCTACCAGACCCCACGGCCTTCTGTCTGGTCCTTATAACTGCCAGCTCACTCCTGCTTTTAAGAGTTTGTACTGTGTTCTCTCTGCCTGGAATATTCTTTCAAATGGTCTTTCCCTGGGGCATTGCTTTTGTCATTAGGGTCTCAGTGATTTTTATCATCTGCTCAGCACTGAATATTGTCAAACAGTCTCTTACTTGTTGGCTTCTCTCTTTTTCCCTCTTTCTCTTTCTCTCTCTGTCTCATCCATGGATCTACCTCTTCTCCCATCCCCACATCTATCTTACACACAATCTAAAATTAGACATAGTCTTCCAGGAACCCGTGCCCTTTCCTTCATTTCTGAAGGACTCTGGGACTATAAGAACTGGTCCAACACGACATTTTAATGTTTTCTTAATGTGTTTTAAGCTCTAAATAGGACTTCTGAGCGACATCGTTTTATCTTGTTGACCCTGAAGCACTGCAACAAAGCTGGGCCAACCCATGAATTCCCTGGACCCACCCTGACATTTCTTTCTAAGCCTCTGTTTTCTCAGGGTGTCAAATGTACACTGTACAGATGCCCTGACCTAAGAGAGCCACAGTCAGGGCCAGATGCTGCCCCGGAGGTTTCATCCAGAGATGGCTTCATCCTTACCTGTTTCTGCTGCTGTTTTGTTAGGTGTTTCTCCTCGTCTCTGTGATAGCTATGACAGCTCATTTTCCCCCACTGAGAGAGCATCTGGCTATTTATCTATGAGAAGAGGCTGAGGAAATTAGTGTCTGGTCTCATTTTAAATCTTCCTTCATCTGAATTTGCCGGGAAGGCCTGCCTATGTGCAGAGTGAAGCGGAGTTAAGGGTCAAACTCTGGATGAAAATTACCAGCATAGCGGGGTAAGACAGCTTAATACTATGACTGGTTTTCATTCTTCTCCTTTAACAGATTTGTGTTCTCTACTATGTAATAAAAATATGTAATATGTTTATTACATACATAATAAACATAGTAGAGGATGCAACATACATACATACACACACACACACATACACATACCCACATACAAATATGTATAAAAATTATGATTGATAGAATCACTATCCCAAAAATTTAGAAAAAAAAAAAGATAAAAAAGATCATTCATCATTTTCCTCCCTAACCCATCCATCCATTTCTAGCATTTTGGTCATATTTTTTCTACCAGTATTTTTAATACAACAACTTTTATAAAAAATTAACCTCATATTCGAAATATCTTTTAGTATTTTCCTCTTTTTATTTAACATTAGATATGTTTTATTTTCTCATTTTTGTAAAAGAGATTTGCTGTCGTTGATAACTTTAATATTTCAACAAGTAAGTTAGTTTACTCAGTCATTCACGCAGTGATGCTCTATATCAAACTGTGCTCAATGTTTTCTTCCTTAACTTCTTTTCCAGACTTCATGATTACCAATTAAATGTATATGTATAGGAATTCTTTATGAGGACCTATTCATATATAGACCTTAATTTATTTTTATTTTATTTTGTTTGAAATTCTGGGAAAAGCAGTAGTCCTGGAAATTTGAGTAGCAACTTCTTAGTTTGCTATCATCAAAACATATATTAAAATGATCTGTTCTCAAAAATGTCATTTTACAGAAGTATATATACAGAGAGGAAGGAGGGTTTTGAAAGAAAGATTACTGCTCCCACTCTTTCAGAAATATAAAAAGATTCACTTTACAAATCTCTCCTTATGTTTGAGGAGTCTTGAGAAACCTGAATAACTGTGCTCTCAAATACGTGTTTGACTAAGGAAGATAATATGACCAGTGGGTCACAGTACTGCTAATGCTTCCCTAGCCCCAATAACAAAAAGTCACTGTGAGTAACTTTTAGCTAATGGTGTTTCAATTTCTTAATTCAATTCATCATAGACATTTTATGAGAGTTTCACTGAAGAAAAATCTGGTGTTTAAGGATTTCTAGATGTACTAGAATCTGAAGCAATATTAGATGTGTGTTGGGGCACCTGGGTGGCTCAGTCGGTTAGGCGCCCAACTTCGGCTCCGGTCATGATCTCGCCCACTCGTGGGTTTGAGCCCCGCATCAGGCTCTGTGCTGACAGCTTAGAGCCTGGAGCCTGTTTCAAATTCTGTGTCTTCCTCTCTGTCTGCCCCTCCCCCACTCACTCTCTATCTCTCTCTCAAAAATGAATAAATGTTAAAAAATTTTTAAAAATATATTAGATGTGTGTTTTTCCTTTGTAATAACCAACTGGAGCTTAGAAGAGGCAGCCTCCTAGAAACCTGTTTGCCATGGTCCCTACCTTCACTTGTTTTTTTACGTTCTCCATTGAGTTCCAGACCTTTGATAACCTCCACAGTCCTACCTTTACAGAGGAATAAATGAAGACACAGGGAAGTTAGTGACTTGATTAGTCAAAGAGTTAGCCACTGGCAGAGTCAATACATTTCAAATTCAAAACTCTCCCAAGTTAAATATTTATTGACTTCAAATTATATTACTCATACATCCAGTTCATTATTTCAAATGGGCACTTGTTGGACATCTACTATGTGTTAGGCCTGTTCTGGGTGTTACTGGGAAAATGATAAACTAGGTAAGAATTCCTGCTCTCACAGAGTTTATGTTTTAGGGTCTAATGGATGGATACCAAACAGGAAATAAATTCACACAAAGTCGTTTTGAAGAGGGTAAGCCAGTACTTAAAGGGGAGGAAACAACACTTCTCTCACCCCACGAAAAGTTAGCCAAGGGTGGTGGAAAGGAGGGCGGAACACATCAAGGAGGTGATACTGACAAGAAGGTGGTATTCGGAGACGAAGGATTTCTCTCAGGCTGGTTGGTTCAGGGAAAAGAAGGAGTTAAGTCAGTTCAAAGAGCAATGAAGATTGGAGAGAAGTGCCTAGAAGCCTGGCTGGTGAGACAGGTTTGCATAGGTCCTTTGTTTGCCTTCTGTTGCCCTGATCAGTGATAGGTCATATAACTGCTCACTTCCTTCCCAATTTGCAATCTCTAAGAGCATGGGTTCTTTCAGAGGTTGCCCAGGCATGGTGTGTTATTAGAAATGATTGGTCAACAATTCAAGGTTGCTATTAGAAGTGACACTTCCTTCATCTAATGAAATGATCAAACAGGACTCTAAACTAGGAGTCTACACCCAAACAACTTGGTCTGATGGAATGAAAAAGAACCAAAAACCTAGTAATTATGGAGAAAGGTATCTGCTATACGAAAATAAAAGTATTTGGTATCAGAAAGATAGTTGGTACCTTTACCTTGGGGACAGGTAGTGTCTGGAAAAGAACGTGAGGTGATTTCTGGGCACTGGTAATGTTTTGTTCTTTGATATGGGTGTTATTTACATAAGTATATTTGGTTTTCAAAAAAAAACCCCTCAAGGAATACATAGAAGGTACAGGTGCGTGTGTGTGTGTGTGTGTAGTATTCTTCAATAAAAAAATTTTTAAATAAATGAATAAAAACTAGCAAACAAGTAACATAGGCATGATTCAAATGAAAAGTTTGCAGGAAAAAGGAAGTTTTGCAATACTTTTATGGAGGCCATAAAAGAATGGGTAGACCTCATAGATGGAGATGGAAAGAAAGGGCATCCAGAGGGAGAGAGCAACATGGCCACAGAGGAAAAGTACAGAACACATAAGGTGAATCAAGAGTCAGGATAGCTGCTCAGTAGAAGCTGGTCACCATGGATTCTGCTAGCACAGAGCCTGCGAAGATATCTTATCTAGATTCATTAGGCAGATGACTTGCAACAATAATCAAATCTGTCATAGCTGACTTTTTCATTTTGCTCTTTTTAAAATCCTATGCATGCTAATGCCCTTTAACAGTGGTTTTCCAGCCTGAGCATGCCTCCAAATTCCCAGGGGGACTTATTCAAACATAGATTGCTGGGTCCTATGCAATTTCTGAGTTAGTTTGTCTGGGTTGAGGTCTGAGACTTTACATTTCTAACAAATCCCAGGTGGTGTTGATGTCATGGGTTTAGGGACCACATACTGAGAACCACTACCTAAAAATATTTTCTTGGCTTTTACTAATTTATCTAGCTGTGCCTTTCCTTTGTGACTCAAAAGAAAATCAATGAATTTTCAGAATGCAAGAGGCTTTAAGGACCAGATACTTCAGCCAAGTTGTGGCGGGCTGTCTACAGTGACATCGCTCCCTTCTCCTTTTTTCTATTTATTTAATTCTTATTAGTCCCTCAAAACCTATTTAAAATTGCATAAGCTTCAACAATCGGAGAGACTTATTGATCTTCTTCCTCTGAACGTCTGAAGCACTTATCATAAATGCACAAATAACATTGAACACCTGACCTTTATTTATGTGTGTAGTTTTCAGCTATGTTATAATCCAAGTCACACACCCACCACAAACACAAACAGACCCTAACTCCCACACACCCCCACACACTTAAATTCGATTGATCTTTACTTGTGTGTCTACTGGGTGCTGCTCACATGGTTAGGTGTATAGTTTATGATATTTTAATTTTTCACGGTAGCCCTTGGTAGCACTTCAGCTTTATATCACCCCCGCTGCTGAGCAAATAGACTCACATAGCAAGTACCGAATGCCAGCGGGCAGAGGGCAAGGACCACTTCCTGTTTATGTTGAATTCTCCAATACCTAGCACAGTGTCCTGCATCTACTTTATGCATAAAACCTATTTATAGAATGAATGAATGATACAGACCCATATTTGTCATACAGATACCGAATATGTATAATATACCTCTAAACCTGAACTCTGTCGGTTCTTTGGAGACTAGTGCTAGTGTAAATAAGAATTTAGTTAAATGTCTTTTTCTATTCAAATCAAACCATATAACACCATCGAGAGTACACCTACCGCCTCGCCAAATACGATCATTGCAATTTTCCAAACCCAGCTATCACTTTATGTTAAGACCAGATTCAATTCTTATGTAAGATTCTGGTTTGAATCACGTAATTCTCCCACCTATCCTCCTCCAGACATTTTATCTTTTGGATGCATTTCGGAGGGTTTTACAGGAGGAAAAAAATCAAAAGCAACTCTAGCACCTCGGTGCATAAATGCTTCACTTCCAGGGGATGTAGCAGCAGCAGTTTGTTGACAATATGAAAATAGAAGTGGGAAGAGCAGCTTCCAGATGCTATGGATGATAAAATAACATACAAGGCAACTAGGTGGCCTTTCCTTTCAGTTTGTGTCCTGAGAACTATTCTCTTATGTGTTCTTTTTCTTTTCATTACCTGCAATACCTGTTCCATGATCTAGTGCTAGTATCCGAGAACTCAGCTGTCAAACTACTTTAAGAGATCAACATTAATTCATTTGATTAATACTTCCTGAACGTCTCATATGTACCAGGCAGTCCTCTCTGTGCTGCGGACCCTGTACTGAAAACGATGGAAAAGTTCTTGCCATTGTGAAGCTTATTTACGTTCTAGGGAAGAAGCACACAATTAAATACACATATAAATAAATACATAAATAACTTCAAGTAATGACATGTGCTTTAGAGGGGGAAAAAAGGAGAATAATGGAATGAGCTATGTTAGATTGTATGAACAAGGTTGGTCTCTCTGTAAACATGACATTTGATCTGAGAAATAAATGTCAAGAAAAACTGCACCATGCAACATACAAAGAAAGCCATTCTAGGCAGAAGAAAAGCACAACTGTAAAACCACTGAAATCCATAAGAGTTTACAAGATGTTCTACTTGAACATTATTGTTGAATTTCTAAGAAACTGCTTTATCACAAATCAACATTTTAAAAAATATTCTGGGACTCCTGGGTGGCT
Source organism: Crocuta crocuta (assembly GCF_008692635.1). Taxonomy (NCBI): domain Eukaryota; kingdom Metazoa; phylum Chordata; class Mammalia; order Carnivora; family Hyaenidae; genus Crocuta; species Crocuta crocuta. Next base: position 14,086,108 of record NW_027532747.1, on the reverse strand, counting down.
TCATCAATTAAATGTCCAGCTTATTTTAATGTTTATTTTATTCTTGAGAAATAGAGAGAGCACTAGCAGGGGAGGGGCAGAGAGAGGAAGAGAGAGAGAATCCCAAGCAGGCTCTGCACTGTTAGGGGAGAGCCCCATGTGGGGCTTGAACTCACAAACCATGAGATCATGACCTGAACCAAGATCAAGAGTCAGATATTTAACTGACTGAGCCACTCAGGCACCCCAAGCATCTGACTCTTGATTTCAGGTCAGGTCATGATTTCAAGGCTCCTGAGTTCAAACCCTGCAAGGGGCTCTGTGCTGACAGTGTGGAGTCTGCTTGGGATTTTCTCTCTCTCTCTGCCCCTTTCTCTGACTTACCCTCTCTGTCTCTGTCTCAAAGCAAATAAATAAACATTCAAAAATATTTTTAAATGCCTTCAATGAAGAGAAAACAAAGGAAGGACCTGACATTTCAAACCTGCAACAACAGTTATTTTCTTGAAAGAATTCCAATAATGAAGGTGAAAATTTATATAATCTCTAAGCAGACATGGCATTCAAAATACTTAACAGTCAATCAGAATGAACATGAGCAGAAAAGCTGTTTGGAAGTCAGCTCTAGGAGTATTGCTTTGAACTATAAACGTCAGTAAGTAAATATAGCACAGACTGGGAATAGCTTTTCCACAGAATAATAGCCTTTCTTATCCTGTAACATCAGAGCTATACTGTCAGCATCATGATTTTCATAAATCTTTGTCACTTGTATCACTCATTGGTATAGAGCACAAAGCCATCCAAGAGAGAGCCTGATCCAAAGATCACTCATCTCCCACCTCAATGGTAGTTCCAGATGGAAATTCCAGTAGTAGTCTGGATATTGTAAACTGTATTCCCTAGGTAATCAGTGATACTACTGCCAATTTCATGATCAAATCTCATTATTTATTCATCTCTAAATATTTATGGAGTCCCTACTATGTGTTAGGCCCTGCTATGGGAACTGGGATTGTGGTAGTAAACAAAACAGGCTAAAAGTCCTGCTTTTGTGAAGTTTATATTATAATGAAAAAGACCAACAATAAACAAGATATTGAGTGAAATGCAAAGCATTTTATGTAGTGAAAAGAAAAGTAAGGAAGTGCCTGGGGGGCGCTCAGTCGGTTGAGCTTCCAACTTTTGGTCTTGGCTCAGGTTGTGATCCCAGGGTTGTGAGATGGAGCCCTGCATTGGGTTCCTCACTGAGTGTGGAGCCTGCTTGGGATTCTCTCTCTCTCTTTCTCTGCCTCTCTGTTCAATTCCACTCTCTCTCTCTAAGAAAAAAAAGAAAAAAAAGAAAAATGAAAAGAAATAAAGAAATAAAGAAAAAGGAAAACAAGTAAATCAGAGGATAAGAACATGAAATGTTAATAAGAGATTAAAATTGTAAGTAGGGTGGCCTTACTGAAAGAGTGAGTTAGGAATCTAGTCGTACATTTATTGTGGAGAAAACATTCCAGAAGAAGGAATAGCAGGTACCATGGAACAGAGCAAGGAGACAAGCATGCCAGCTTAACCAGAAAGCTAGTGAAGACGAAGCTGACTACTCAATGGCGATATAGATAGAAGACAATCCCAAGAAGCAAGAGGAAAATAAATCACCCATGCCTTTTTCTCTGAGTAAAACAAGAAGCCAAAGGAGGTTCTGAGTAAGAAAGTGACACGGTAAGTTTTACGCTACAACAGAGAGGTGATGGATGCTCTTTGTGTATGACAGAACTATGAGTGTGTCTCTGTAGCCCTTTTCCTTTTCAAGAATGTATATCATCATCAAGAAATTGATATATCCTATGCGTCTTTCCATACTCTATAAATGTAATACCAGGAAGGCTCTGGGCTTCAAGACTGTACTCTAAAAGATCTCATTTGAATAAAGAATGCCATATATCCATTCTCATTTCCTTCTGCATTTAAACACTTCTTACTGGCATTATTGTAGACATTAAAGGAAACACTTGACCCAAGAAATCTGAGTAAAATTAAAATTGTAATTAAAAAATGTAATGCCCATTCTTTTCAAATTCTCTTCAAGATGCACAACTTAGAGAAACATGAAAATCCCCAAAACTAAAAAAGTTGCACTTCATCCATCAAATGCATTGACAAATTTCTTCTGGAGTCCAGGTGGATGAGCTATGTCGGCAGGAAGCCCGGAGGACTGATCTGTCACCCCCACTCCAATACAAGATTGATCTCCTTGGAGGTAGCTTGTGGAAACCTGGCCAAGCAGGACTCCCACAGAAATATAGCAGAACACACAAACCAGAAACAATATGAAAAATAGAAGGACACTCAACTAAATAATAACAATTCAGCAATTACAATTCTATGGGAAAAATAGAAGAGTGGGGTTGACCAGAAAATCTGAAATTCCAAAAGATAAATTTCGAAGATAAAAAAATTCAAAACACATTCAAACACAAAGAATTGCTTTTATGTAGGTAAAACCATGGTCCAGCTTCAAACTTCCTTTCCAGCCTACATGATAGGAGACACTAGCAAAAAGTTTTGTGAAATAAAAAGTAACCAGTAGGGGCATCTGGGTGGCTCAGTCAGTTGAGTGTCAGACTTGGGCTCAGGTCATGATCTTTCAGGTTCTTGAGTTCTAGCCCCACATTGGGCTCTCTGCTGTCAGCTTTTCAACGTAAAGCTCACTTCTGATCGATCTTCCATCCCCCTCTCTGTGCCCCTCCTCTATTTGCACTCACTCAAAAATAAATAATTTAAGAAAAACTTAACCAGCAAAATCAATCTTATAACCACTAAATGATTATTTCAGATAAGGGAGGTGACAGAAAGGAAATCCTTGTAGCATTCTGGCCAGTGGAGCTCGAGCAGGCTCTGGATTTTATTAACTTTCCTTAATAAGAGATGAATAGAACAGCTACTAGGCAAGTGTTGGTTTAAAATAACCAGTGATAATAAAAGAAGTTAAGCATAGAATTTAGACAAAATATGGTTATAAAACTCAATGCAAGGTTAAGAATACATAATGTGGAAAACATCCCATATCTGCTTTAAAATCTCACATACACCTGATATCTGTTCCTAATAAGTAGTTCACAAAAATAAAACTATAGAAACTTCTTGCTTTTGAGTTTAGATGTGAATTCTAAATGAAATACTAGCAAATCAAATGCAGCATATTAAAAATAATACATGACAAAAAAGATAATAATACACTGCAAACAAGTAATGTCTATTACAAGAATGTTGGGGCGCCTGGGTGGCTTAGTCGGTTAAGCGTCCGACTTTCGCTTGGGTCATGATCTCGCGGTTCATGGGTTTGAGCCCTGCGTCAGGCTCTGTGCTGACTGCCAGCGCAGAGCCTGGAGCCTGTTTCAGTCTGTGACTCCCTCTCTCTCTGAACCTCCCCTGCTCACGCTGTCTCTCTCTCTCTTCTAGAAATAAATAAAAATATTAAAAAAAAAAAAAGAATGTTAGTGTTGTTTAATATTGGAAAACCTTATAATACAGGTCTTATGCCTTATATAAAAAGCAAAAAATACATATAAGTAAATAATTATTTCAAGAGATCCCAGACTGTTTAGCAAAACTCGTTATCCAAGCCTGAGCAAACTTGTAGCAATGGTGGAATACAAAGAACTTCTTTTTTTAAGTTTATTTATTTTGAAGGACAGATAGAGAGGGAGACAGAATCCTAAGCAGGCTATGTGCTGTGAGGGTGGAGCCTGACCAGGGGCTCCAACCCACAAAACTCTGAGATCGTGACCTGAGGGGAAACCAAGAGTCTGATGCTTAACCAACTGAGCCACCCAAGCGCTCCTGCAAGTCTTTCGTATAATAAAGCTTAGTTGTCTCACGTCACCAACCAACACTATTCTCAATAACTCAACAATTTAGATCCAAGAGACATTGACTAAGGTCTGCCTGGGATGTGAGTATATAAGGTAGAGTCCAGGCAGACAGTCCGTCTTTCATGGAGTTTACCCTGTCATGGAGGGTAAGTCTTTGATGGAGACCTACAAAGAAGTGAAGAATCTAGCTACGTGTTTGTTTGTGGGAAGAACATCACAGGCACAGGGTTGAGGGCAGTGAGATGGAATTGGCAACTGAATGGGGCACCTGCTATTTCCAACAGAGTCAGAAGCAAGGCTACTATCACGTGTATCATTGTTTATCATCACTATCTGTCAATACTCTGGAAGCTCTAGTAACTTCCAGAAGCCATAGAAGAAGAAAGACAAGGAGAGAAGGAGCAGGAGGGTGGTAAGGAGGGGAGGCGGAAGAAGGGGAAGAGAGAAAATAAATAGAAGAGAAGGAAGAAGAACAGAGTAAGAAATGTAGTAATAAAATTCAAAAGGAGAGAACAAATATAGCTAATTGTAGATGATCTAATTCTATAATTAGATTTTAAAAACTAATAAAATGTGTTGGAGGGTTTGGATAAATAGCAATAAACATTATTAAAAGTTAGTATTTTCTTTATACCAGCAATTTAAACAGAAAGTTTCATGGGAAACAAAGCCAGTTGCAGGTAATAACCATATGACAAAATACTTAGGAATGAACTTAAAAGGAAATTTAGAAAATTTACACAACATTACTAAGAAATAGAGTGAAAACCTTAATACGCACACGACAAATATGAAGAAGCCCTCAAGGAATATCTCCAATTGAGAACCTAATGTAATTTAAAATAAGAAAAAAATTAAGGAAAAGAAACCAATGGTGCTTTTTGGGGGGTAGGATATGACAATTTCCTAAACTTAATGTAAATGATAAAATAAGTGAATATATATCAAACAAATTAAAAAACAAAACTAAGGAGAGCAATTTAGAGTGCTAAATATCATAACAATACAAAATATTTTTTTAAAGATAGTACTGGCAATCACAATGGAAAAATGTATGTACCATGATAAAAAACATGCTTGATTTAAGAATATGTGAGAATTTGGAATATTAAAATATTTTGAATTCAGAATTCAGAGATTATAAAAAATACTGGAGGACAAGAAATGCATAAATTGTTTAAACACGATGTTTATAAAAAATAAAAATGATTTATTTTAAAAAGATGCATCAGACCTCAGAAGCATGCAGAGGTATTTTGTGATCACTAAAATCTTTCTTATTCTGAGGCAATAAGGAAAAACTAGTTCTGTAAGTTCTCTTTGTAATCACTCCTATAGCAGACTTCACTCAGTATGTTGAATATAATGGTGTTAAAAAACAAAAATCAAATGAATACATTTGAAAGATCTTATTGCCTCTATTCAATGATTCATGAATTGAGGGGCATCCTATGTAGCAGGGAGAAGGGAGCTCCAAGGAGTTGTATGAAAGGAAACACTTTTACAGTCAGCAGAGAGGCCAGGGAAGTTACACTAGCAAGAAAAGTGGATTGGTTGTGGCAAGGTCACACCTTTCTTTAAGGGACTGCAGGCATCTATCAGGCAGAGGACCTCATTCATGCTGATGGTGCTGATGAGGTAACTCCTGTAATTAGGTTATGTAGTTAGGTAGTTAAGTCTTGATTTGGTGACTTGAGGCATAGCATAAGTGACTCCAATTCAGACCTACGTGTCTCTTTCTTTTTCTTTTTCTTTTTTTTGTTAAATTTATTTATTTATTTCCAGAAAGACAGAGACAGCTTAAGTGGGGGAAGGGCAGAGAGGGAGGGAGACTGAGAATCCCAAGCAGGTTCCATGTAACCTTGGAAAAATTAACATTTTGTACCTTCGACTTCCTCCTTGATAGAATGTTGCTATTATACTTACTTCAGAGTCTATCCAACCGAACATTCACTTAAAAACTAACAAACTCGTGGGGCACCTGGGTGGCTTAGTCGGTTATGCGTCCGACTTTCGCTTAGGTCATGATCTCGCGGTTCGTGGGTTCGAACCCCGCGTCGGGCTCTGTGCTGACTGCCAGCTCAGAGCCTGGAGCCTGTTTCAGAGTCTGTGTCTCCCTCTCTCTCTGACCCTCCCCTGTTCACGCTGTCTCTCTCTCTCTCTCCTAGAAATAAATAAAAATATTTAAAAAAAAAAACTTGCAAACTTCAGTTTACCCTCTGTGCCTTGCATGTTCTCATCTAAATGTTACCTTTCAAATTGGTTTCAGTGCTTTACTCATTATTTGATGTCCTGTGCCAGATATTCTCGGGGCTACTATCGCTGCCCTTTATGTTATTCCCTACATTATGGTGGCTAAAAGCCTCAAAATTCTATAGCAGATTCTCTTGCCAACAGCTCTATTTAAATTCCACCAGAAAGAGGAATCCCATGAACTTTTAAAGATGAAGAAAAAGAAACCATTTCCCCCTCTGCACCACTAGGTAGACACGGGGCCAAGGACAAACCTGAGGTTGACCATGACTTCCAGTTGAGACACCCTCAGCATTACAGGCAGCTGAGAGCAAACAGAAGTAGCTTCCTGTGGTTTCAATAATTCCTATTTTGTTAAAACTAGAAGCAATTTTCTATAACCTTCAGCTCTCTGGACTTTGAGAGCATCTAATTAAGCTATCACATATCATCAGTTTTAACGTACTTTGAGATTTCAGGGATGACAAAGGCGGACATATGTGCATTCCAGGAATTATGAAATATGATACCAAGAGGAATTTCTATTTCTGTATGGATCTTTGACTGATACTGTATCCTACATTATTATGTATATTCTGGAGTTTCTTTTTTTAATTTTTAAAAATTGTTTATTCATTTTTGAGAGAGAGAGACACACACACACACAGAGTGTGAGCAGGGTAGAGACAGAGACAGGGAGACACAGAATCCAAAGTAGCTGTCAGCACAGAGCTCAACACGGGGCTTGAACTCATGAGCTGTGAGATCATGACCTGAGCTGAAGTTGGATGCTTAACCGAGTGAGCCACCCAGGTGTCCCTATTCTGGAGTTTCAAGTTGAGTCTTTCTTCTTCTTTGTGTCCTTAGCATAGGGTCTGGTTCAGAGTAATTGTCTATACAATGTTTATTGAGTGAATACATACATGAATTCTTTCCCTCACATCACAAAAAACACCTTCCCTGACCTGTACACACACAAAGACAATTACAGAAATTCCATAATTAGTTACCTAATTACCTTATCTAATGTGTTTCTGTTCTTAGTTATTTTGGAATATTATATAAGAAAAGTAAAGTAAGTAGCTGGACATCTCAGAAAGAAAAGAAAATTAATAGTGGTTCATCATATTTAATTACCCAGCAGGGCCTACTTGTTGATGAATTAACAACCTACTTAGTGAGTGTAATATTTTGTTTGGGTAAGTTCCCGGCAATTTAACTTCCGTTCTATTAACACTCTATCTTTGGGATGCCTGGGGGTCTCATTCGGTTAATCATCTGACTCTTGGTTTGGGCTCAGAACATGATCTCATGGGTCATGGGATCAATCTTCACATCGGACTCTGAGCTGATAGCATGGAGCCTGCTTGGGATTCTCCCACACTCAGGGATTCTCTCTGTCTCTCTGTCTCTCTCTCAAAATAAATAATTTTTTAAAAACCCTCTGTTTTCAAATATATAAATGTTGATTCTTTTTAAACTGCTATTTTTCACATGTACTAGCCTGTACTCATCTCTGATATTTAACTTCTCTACATTTGATGATGGCAATTCTAGGCTTCCTCGAACTTGCTCCTCTTTTAATTTCCCCGAGGCCATGACACTGAACTCCTTCCAGCTTCTCTGCTTGTAACTTCCCATGATCTCCCTAAGTTTCTTTTTCTTCTTTTTTGAAAGGTATCATACACATTTCAACTCTCTCAGTCTCCTACTGAAAGAGGAACAGTACCGGACTTGAATCACTGCCAACTCTCGTGAAGTCTCCCAGCTTGCTGATTTTAAGCAATTAAAGAGAGATGTAAATATCCACAGCTGCCAATCAATTGATTTTTTTCTACATTCTGGTATATTTTGCAGATTTGATGGGTACAGTTTTCCTCTCCCCACAGACTGCAGCTGCAAATTTGCAACTTTTGAATTTCTGCTCATTTACCATTTGAAAATTCTGTTTGGAAAAATTAAAACTTTTTTCGTGCTGAAAAAAAAATCAGTCAGCATTCTCCATAAGTACCATATAAGGCAAGGATATAGCAGGAGAAAGATTAGTGATCTAGCTGTTAAGAATGGGCTCCAAAGGGCTCTAAAACATCCCCATCCAAATACCTAATACCTCTGATACTTGCATGAATGGGTTTGGTCATAAAACTGGAAGCATCCCTAGGGAATATAATCTTTGTAGCATTTAAAACCCTTCATTAAGCATCCATAGTCTCTAATGCTTAATAATATATTGCAACTTTATACCCATACCTACATGTGACTATTTCTACCTCTGACTATTTTGCAAGTAATCGAGTTTTCTTTCTGTGATCTGAAATACAAACTCTATGGATTCTTGCTTAGATCAAGTCAATTATACACCTGTTTCCCTGTGAACAATACTGAGAAGGTATTGTTCCATTAAATAGTTTTTGGGTCCACACATCTGATATGCCAGGGTCTAGAGCAAGATGTAGTCCCTGACTCACTCAAATTGCCTATATTTCACACTGTAATTCATTCAGCTCACAGATGTTTTCTTTACTCGCCTTTATGTGTTTCAGAATCACCATTTTCTACCTTCAAAGAACATGTTTTGTGGTTACTATAATATTCTTGGAGATGAATAGTCTTGAAGTCAGAGAAGGGAGTTACAGGATCTTTGACAAGAGTTCTTTAACATTCTCCAGGTAGAAATGAAGCCTAAAGAGAAGTGGTCCCAGGAAGAAGACGGAAGAAAGCAAAGTTATTAACAAAGTTTGAGTAATCCACATACTGTTGAACAGCTAAGAAATGCTGCTATCAAAGAGATTTTAAGCTGTAAAACATGTCAAAAAATCAGTAATTAGATCCAACCCCCTTGGCAGAGACTCATACAACAAGCTCTGCTTCTAATCCTAAAAAAAGCCACTGTCTTCCTAGTCCATTCAATCATAATTCCCTATGGCAGAAAATACCATTCCAATGGAGAAATCTATAACTATCAGTTGATGAAGCAACATAGTTAATGTCCCTTTCAACACCTCCTCTACATGTATAAGCAAGGGATGATGCATAGGGATTGGCTATAGATATATCCTCCTTTGCCTGCTTCTAGGTTTATAATCAAAACCCTGTGGGAATGAGGTGCCCATGACTAGACCTTTGCATAGAGAACCGAGGGACTCCAGGAAAGAGACAAGGGGGCAGATCAGCAAAACAACCACACAAGCCGTAATCCTGACAGAGCAATTGGCAATAACCAGGTAAAACAACACATGTTAAAGAAACAGAAGATGACGACGGAATAATGAACATCAAGAGGGAAAATGAAGCCAGCCCCTGATAACACCCCCCAGAGTGGAAGCAATAACAGAGGGTGCGGAAGCTGCCATTAACCCTGATGACTGTGGAGAGAAAGTATATCGGTATGGAAGTGTGGACACAGAGCTAGACCTCTGAGCCACAGGAAGAATAAATTTTTTCCAGCGTGGGATTGCCTATTTGATTTGTTTTTGTAGCCTGCAAATAAAACATTCCATATGTTTCTGATTGTGGGTGAAATGGAGGGGAAAATAAAACATCCTAGTTTCAAAGTGGGATCCAAATGTTCTCAAATGTCTCCTTCCGTGGATGGGGTTTCTATTATGGTCTCCAGAAATACTGTGACAGACAGGGGATGATACAATTCCTGAAGAATTTGTACAGGTGTCTGAGCAATATGATTTTTTTTTTCTGAAACCTATTTAAATTCTTCTGTTTCTTATATGGGGAAGCATGATATTTTTAAATATTATTTGGACAGGGATTGGTTGCATCTAATGTTAAATTTAAGAACTGTGATGACTAAAAACTTCTAATTATTAGGTAAAAAAATGCATATTTCAGATAATACCCACAAGCTTAGGCTTAGGACATAAGATAAGTTGAAAAATACAGGGAAATACAGATATATCAGAAAAATGCCCAGTCTAGCCATTTTCTTTAGAAAATGTTTTTCACTTATTAAAAAAAAATCATTACAGACGATTTGGAAGAGATTCATTGTATTATAATATAAGCATGTTTTTATTTATATTTTAGGTAAATATTCTGTGACGTCATTTTATACAAAGATTATCTAATTACTAATCCATGATTTGTTTTCATTTTTATGGATTGCAATCTTATATTTAAAGAACTCAACAGAAAAAAAACTTTGGTATATGCTGTGTGGGGAAACCCTAATTCATTTTTTTCCAGTTAGGAAAATTTCCCCAGATAATCAAATGAATAATCTATCCGTTTAGTAAAGGTTTCCAGTGGTTCTATAATGATATTAGATGTTAGTTAATATGTTTCAGGGAGTATTTCCAGGCTGCTGGTGCTACGTGAATCTGGCTGTTGATCTCGGATCTTCACTATCATTTTATAATGCTTTTACATAGCTCATTGAGGAAGTCTCAGTACATTGTCCTTTTTTTAAATTTTTTCAATGTTTATTTATTTTTGAGAGAGACAGAGTGTGAGCTGGGGAAGGGCCGAGAGAGGGAGACACGGAATCTGAAGTAGGCTCCAGGGTCCAAGCTGTCAGCACAGAGGCAGATGCAGGGCTTGAATTCATGAACCATGAGATAATGGCCTAAGCCTAGGTAGGACGTTCAACCGACTGAGCCACCCAAGCATCCCACTACATTGTCCTTTTCATTTTACTTCTTAGTTATATATTCCTTCAGAGGTATATAGAAATATTTTGTCCAATTTAAAAGCATCACGTTGGGATAGGGTTAAATTAAAATACATAAATTGAACAGAAAATGTTAGTAAAATTAAATACTATGTCTATGCTGGTTTTCCAATATCCTCAGGAATCTCCCCCCTTAGATTCCTCCCTGCCTTGAACACGCTTCCCCAGATATTGACAAAGCTTCTCCCCCAAAGCAAGGTTTTTGATCAAATGTCATCTCTTCGAAAGAACCTTTCCTGACCACCTCATTATCAAATAGCACAATGCCCCACATACTCCATCCTCTTGACTTGCTGTGTTTTTCTTTAATAGCAATTATTACTACCAGACATTTCTACTATATACTTATTTGTCTGTCTGTTAAGAGATAAACCCTCAGCTACTAGAACAGTGCCTGGCACATAAAAAATTCTCAATCTTTTGAAGAAGTAAATATTTGAACTAGGTGCCACTCACATTCAGTAGCTTCCACAAGCCAGTCGTGAATTTTGAACAATAAACTAATGTTTATGAAGCACCTACCGGGGCTCAGACGTGCTGGGAATATCCAATAAATAGGCTCTTTTGATGCTCTCAGCAATCTTGCTAGGTGTGTTGTATCAACTCCTACATGAATAAATGGAAAATCATGGAGTTGAACTAAGTTGTCCAAGGGAACATAACCAGCATGGAGCAGACCCAAGTCTGGATATACTCAGACACTTCAGAGCCAGATTCTCTCTCTCTCTCTCTCTCCTTCCTTCCCTCTCACTCTCTCTCCTTCCCTGTCCCTTCCTGTCCCTTTCCCTCCCTCTCTCTCCCTCTCTTCCCTGTGAAGATACTGTGTTTCTACCCACAATTAGCAAAAGTTGCAAAATTAAGGTCACGGCTACTAAGACTACCCTCACTTTTGACACCAACTTCAAGTTCAGAAAGTTCCCAAAATGACCTCTAGTTTTATAATTTACTAGGAGGGCTCACAGTATACACTAAAAGCTATTATAGACAGTTATGGGTTTTTTGTTGTTGTTGTTTTGTCTTTTTTACAGGGAAAGGACATAGATTAAAATCAACCAAAAGAAGGCATGCCCAGGGCAGTGTCTGAGAGGATACCAAACACAAATGTTCTGGAGTTATTATCCTACCAGCATTGATGTGTGACAGTACTCCAAGCATTGCTAGCCAGGGAATCTCACTGAGTCTTTTATGTCCAGAGTTTTTTCTTGGGGCTTCATTACAAAGATATTGATTAATTGCCTGCATAGTTGAATTCAGTCTCAAGGTCAATTGATCCTGTGTGACCTAAATCACATGATTGCATTTCCTGTTGCAGACTGCTCCCACCTCAAGACTGTCAGGCATAACTGGCTGCACCCAAAGATCTGATGAGAGCCTCTGTCTTAAAGAAATGCACTCCTATCAGATAGGACATACATTACCTCCTAGAATCTCAGGGCAATACCCAGAACTCTGTCATTACGCAGGACCAGATTCTTTACTACCCAGTACCTGAATTAGCCGTGAAGCCTTCAGCATCTCGTTCTGAAGACAAGATGACCCATGATGGTGGCCAGGGTGCTTTGACAAATTACACAAACAAACTTACGCTTGTAGACCCAGGCTAGTCACTGGAACAGACTGGCGACAGTCTGACACACGCACAGACCAGATCCACTCATGTCAGCTGTTTCCTCAAGTGCTATGCTTCATCTCTCAAAGCTTGTTGTAGGCTTGGCATGTTTTTACAGTTCTAAGTTGTGAAAAAGCTCCAATGACAGTGAAAGTAAAACATTAGGACTGTAAACTGTTAATTGCTAATTCCATGTGTTTGCAAGGCAAACAGTGGCAAGAAATATCAGTGGTGAGAAATCCTTTAAGTCTGTACTTACATAGCTAATAGGAAAGTGGAATTATGTGAAATCATGTTGCTCACTAATTGTGTCCTCATCTCCAAATCAAGAATCCTTAATGTAAAGATTAAGGATTGCTGAGTTTAAATCCCAGCTCTCCAGAGCATTTGCTCTATATTTTTATGCAATCTACTTAATCTTCCTCTGTTTTGGGGATACAGGACCTGTGAACAATGTAATACCATGCATTATAAAAATGATTATCTTACACTCTGAATTTGGATTGCCTGAGTTCAAATCCAATTTGAACTCAAATCCACCAGCTGAGTGCTTCTCAGTGGGTTTCTCAGTCTTTCTGGACTTCAGTTCCCTCATCTATAAAATACCTAATCCATTAACGTCTTTGTCATAGAAGAATGCTCAACGTGTGTTACCTATTATTATTATTACTAACGCATTGGGATCAGGTAAAAAAAAAAAAAGAAAAAAACAGCTGGTTACAATGTTTTTGCTGTTAAATATGCCTAATCCAAAATGGCTTGGGGTTAACAGAGTTTAAGGTCAGCTAGGCTACTAATACAGATCCTTGGGAAACAAAACTTTTCTGACTAAAGCTCAGAACATCTCTATTATTACCAGTTGTTAGTATAAACCAGAAGGATGGGCAGACAGTGGGCAACCTGGTGTGGCTCCTGCTAAATAAATGAATGCTGATTTTTAAAACAATAATAACTATAGAAATCCAAAACGTAATGGTTAATACTATTGTCCCTTCTCTAACACCCCCAATGGTCTCCACAGAGTGGTGGGGAGTGGGGGTAGGGTCTCCACTGAGAAAAAAGGAAAAATATTATGTTTGTATCCTTTTATCAATAAGTAAATAGAGAACCATTAGGATTGGTTTTCAATCCACTAAGGAGACAGAATGGAGAATAGAATGTTGTTAAAAAAGGGTGATGTGTTGGTAATCTTCTGAGGGAGCCCTTTTCTTTGCTTTCTGTTTCATTTGGAGCTTGATATTCATTAATCACTGGCTTTTTAAATCTACTCTGGTCTTTACTACTCTTTTTGGTAAAGATTTGTTACTATGACCACTTTGCTAATTGCCCTACAGTTTAAAATAAGATCCGAAATAATTTGTTGGCAAAAATACATGGTTAAATATGTCCATTCATAAATATGAATCATGGTAAGAATAACAATAGTAAATAATATATTTATGACACATATATTTCAATTATACATCATAGCACATATTATACATAGGTTATATAATTCACATCTCTACAGATTGTATATTTATGAGTATACATTGTTATAGAATAGGTATTATTATAACTTCCATTACTATTAAATATTTTTATTGATCTATAACGTACTTGGTTCTCCTATTATTCCTAAGTAATATACTGTTGCCTTCAATTTTTAGATGAAAGTGAGTTTTCTGGACTCATACACAATAATTGCATAGCTGGTATGTGAGTTCTGATCTCTGACAAAAAGATTCATGACCTTGCCAATCAATATTCCATGGTGCTGATGAGAAAGAAAAGAAAATTAAAAATAATATCCACCATATCCTGAATGCTTACCATATACCAAAAATCTTCATATGTATCCTAAACACTGTACTAAATGTTTTACTTTCATTATCTGGGGAAAGAGTTTCAGAAAAAGCAAATATTTGATCAGGTCTGTAGTTAGGCACTTTCCAGAATATGTCATACCCTAAAACTGTTCTTCGATTTAATGGTATCCCTTATTTTGAGGATATTTTGAACATTCCTGGCACATTCACTCATGGGAGAGCTGTCAAAACCAGCCACTATGAAAGATTGGGGTCCAAAAATTTAAAAGATCTAAATTCTATCATTAACGAGCCATGATCTTACTGTTGATCTGTCGTATGAGACTCTTTGAGGTCCGAGTCAAGTCCTTGATTCCTTTACTTTTAAATGTGTTGTCAATAAAGAAGTAAATTCAGGAGTGCCTGGGTGGCTCAGTCGGTTAAGCGTCCAACTTCAGCTCAGGTCATGATCTCACGGTTCGTGGGTTTGAGCCCCACGTCGGGCTCTGTGCTGACAGCCAGCTCAGAGTCTGGAGGCTGCTTCAGATTCTGTATCTCCCTCTCTCTCTGACCCTCCCTTGCTCACGCACTCTCTCTCTCTCAGAAATAAATGAAACATTAAAAAAAAAGAAGTAAATTCAATATATCTGTAAATGACATTAAACATATCACAACGTAGAGAAACTTAGGCACACTTGTGCAATGGATGCTATTGCTGCTAAGCTGCCTTACTTACAAAAAGGGTATCATCACACAGTTGAATGAAAGCAGGATGTCATCTAAGAGGAAACAGAGAGAGCCAGAACCTAAAATCTACCTTCCTCTCATTTCTTATCTCATGTGAGTGTGCAATCTCTACCTCCATAAAGGCCTATTAACATTGATTTCCTATCGATTTGACATATGTCAATGTTCACTCGAGATGTACTTGACATTTGACTATCATAAAAAATGGGGATTGGCAGATTTGTGTCAACTTAACTTTTAACCAAAACACTATGCAATTGAATGGAAAAGCAATGTTAACATTATGCATTTGATTCAAGTTCGTGTGTTCAGTGGGTTCACATTTTAGAGTGCCCATCCTTAAAATTCTAATGCATGTCAAATCAGTATGTAAATACCAGCCATTCCTGGGAGATTTGCAATGTAGAGCCCTATTCTAATGAGCACCATCCCGGGGAAGTGGAGGTTTTCCTTTCCCTCTGAAATGTAACTGGAGAATGCTATGGGAAAGCAGACTGACTTATGAAGTTGTTTGGACCCTCTAAGCTGTTAACAGCTATAAAGTGCCTAAACCAGGCCCTACAATTGTATACCAGTGACAATAAATAGTAAATGAATATTTGTTCCTTTTACAGCCACTTATCTATATCCAATGAGAGCAAAACAAAATTAAACGAAATCAAATCGCCAATCACAAAATCCAGATACAGAGGCTACTAAAAGAAATTTAAAATATACACATTTTAACATTCAATGCAGAAAAAGTGTTCTTATTCAGCCTATTCTGGCAACTTGCAAGTTTCGAGATGAAGTCTGTCTCATCAGCTCTTTCAAAAGCGTGACCGGATGACTGTTGTTAACCTTTATTTGTAAAGAGGGAGACGTATGGCGATATCTCTGATTATAGTACCATTTAAAGTTTGCTTTCTTGGGACACCTGGGTGGCTCAGTCAGTTAAGTCGGTTTAACTCCTAATTTCGGCTCAGTTCAAGATCTCATGGGTTCCTGAATTCCAGCGCTTTGCTCTGACAGCTCAGAGAAGCTGCTTGGAACTCTCTCTCCTCTCTCCTGCTCCTACCCCTTGCATGCACTCACTTGTACTGTCTCTCTCTCTCTCAAAATAAACTTTAAACATTTTTTTAAAAAATTTAAGTAAAAAAATAAAAATAAATAATGTTTGCTTTCTTATCCACTGTCCTGCTTTCATTATAGAATGGATCATTGTTCCTCCTCATAAAACATTAGAGAGACAATGTGGGATAACAGAAAGATCCATCCTGGTCTAACCAATTCTAACATGTTCTAACCCCAACATGATTATTTATTTACTATGTAAAGTTTCTAACATTTATTTATTTTTGAGACACATAGGGAGACAAAGTACGAGCAGAGGAGAGACAGAAAGAGGGAGACAAAGAATCCGAAGTAGGCTCCAGGCTTTGAGTTGTCAGCACAGGGCACGACGTGGGGCTTGAAACCCACAAACCATGATTTCATGACCTGAGCTGAAGTCAAAGGCTTAACTGACTGAGCCACCCAGGAGCCCCTACTATGTTAAGTTTCTTAGTCTCTATGTCTTATAAAAGGAATAAGACATAACTCATTCTTCTAAAGGCTATTGCAAGAACGAAATGTAACTTCCTTCAGCAAATATAAAGTACTATGTGGGGGCAGGGGTCTGGGTGGGTCAGAAAGAGGGTTAAGTGTCCAACTTTTGAAATTCGGCTCAGATCATGATCTCACAGTCTTGAGTTCAAGCCCCGTGTCAGGCTCTGCGCTGACATTTCAGAGCCTGCTTGGAATTCTCTCTCCTCCTTCTGCCTTCCCCTGCTCTTGTTCACATGTGCACTTTCTGTCTCTCTGTCTCAAAATAAATAAACTTAATTTTTTTAATGATAAATGAAAAAAGTAAAGTGTGCTTTCTTATTCATTATCCTGTTTTTATTCTAGAATGGTTCACTGCTACTCCTAATAAAATATCGGGGAGACAATGTGGGATAACAGAAAGATCCATCCTGGTCTAACCAATTCTAACATACTCTAGCCCAACACTATTATTTATTTAGTATGGAAAGTTTCTTAAGCTCTATAAAAGGAAATAAGAAGTAACTCATTCTTCTAAAGGTTATTGCAAGAACTAAATGTAACATACTTTAGCAAATATAGAATACTATGTTGGGGGTCACCTGGGTGGTTCAGAGGGTTAAAGCATCCAACTCTTGATTTTGGCTTCAGTTGTTATCTCATGGTGGTGAGATTGAGCGTGGTGTCAGGCCTGCATTAAGCTCTGCAGTGAGCTTGGAGCCTGCTTGGGATTCCCTTTTGCTCTCTTGGCTCCTCCCCTGCTGGTTCTCTCTGGCTCCCTCTCTCTATTCTCATAAATAATAAAAATAAATAAATAAATAAATAAATAAATATTTAAAAAAATAAAGCAGGGTGCGACTGTAAGCAATACTATTGACAGTATCTTGCATTTGTCCTTTATCACAGAATGAAGACTGTCCTGCTTCCAAAGTTTGAAAGACATCTTATGTTCAGTCATTGTCAGCATTCTGGAAAGGGGCTCCTCCACATTTAAATTATTTTTTAAAAGCAGCCTATTAGATTGCCTTTGAAAAGTTTACCCTGCACTTTCCCCCGCGTACATGGATCTTTTCCTCTTGTGAAATCCGGGAGCATTTCAAATAAGGAAAGGTCATTTAGCTCATCTGGTCGATTATAGCTGCGATCCATTTCCCCAAAGAGAAGAGAAGCAAGGAAGTGTTTCTCAATGTGCATCAGGGAAAAAAAACCCTTCGACCATTAAGACTAAAACATCGCATATGCCACAAGCAGGAGGCACCTAATTTCATCACAGACGATTGATGATTCTGCCATCCGGCTGAATCAGAACCGGGACACCGGGACTCCGAGCTTCAGGACGGAGGCAGGTTCACTGCAGCCTTCATCCAGTTTAAAAAATATTTTATTGACACATAGAGCATTCAGAGTCATAAAAATATATCATGTTTATCACTGCTTTTATGGCACGCATAGATATGACACAGGGGCATTGAGCCATAGAAGATTAGACAAGCGTTTATTTCACTCCTAAGCTGCTACGAATAATGCAGAGCTCAGCTTCTATCCCTGAGCAGACAGGACAGATTTCATCAGAAATAAACACTGGAAAAAAAAAAAAAAAAACAGAAAAATCAATGCAGATGCATATATTAGTGAAATGTCCTGATTGGGTTTCGAACGTGCTAAACAAGCCTGTTAGTAATCCTCTAGAGCACGTTTCTGCCAAAGGCATCAGGTTTTGAAAAATGATCATGTTTCATGGGTGTGGGAATATGGCCAGGAAATTTACCTGTAAGCACTTTGACTAACACCCTTAGTTTATGATTACATTATCACCCAGACTCTGATACACATTTTTATGGAGAGCTGTTTCCGGAAGAATTATGATCTGAGACATTTGGTTTTTGAGTTACTGAGTGGACAAATAGTTAAGAATGGCTTTAGATTTAAACAAACACAATTCTCCATTACCCACAGCCTGTTTAGGGCAAAGCTGGAGGGGGATGTGTTACACTGGGACCTGAGAGTAGACTGACATTTGCATATAAATGGCAAGTGTAAGTAAGTGGAAAGGGAGCATTAAGAAATTTGCATCTGATTTAAGCCTTGTCCTTATTCAGCAGAACACACTTGTCACAACTTGTTGGGCTGTGGTAGAATGGGAGCCTGGGGCAGACAATGTTGAGAAAAATGATGGGAAATGAAGCCTTTCTAAACATGGATTGCATATCTGCCAAGTCCTCAGAGAAAATTCTAGACATTCCTATGGAGTGATACATCCCTGCCCTGACTAAATATTTAGCTCACCTGCGGCATAGAAAATCTTACCTTACTCAACGTTCTTTTCCTATAGCCTCCTTAAGGTTATTTTTCTTCTGAGACGCCATCAGACTTTCCTTTGTGTTGAAGCACATGTATATGAATTTTTGGTCTAGGTGGCTTAAACTTTTTCAAGGTACAAACCATCTAATTAATGTACACATATCCCATAATGGCCACTATCTATGATAGTGTGGCAAATGGTATATATTAGGCCCTAAAGAAAACAATGGCGAATTAATGAATAATGAAAGAAAATCTGGAATGCAGAATAGCATCATAAAATGCTCTGTTTATAGTGTTGTTTCATTCATGAGCATAGACATCACCATCAATAAGAACTCTTGAAAATAGAAAATTTAGAGAAGACATGGTCTTGTTAAGAAAACGAATAAAAGGGGTGCCCAGTTGGCTCAGTCAGTTGATTGTCCCACTTTGGCTCAGGTCATGATATAGTGGTTCATGGGTTCAAGACCCTCATTGGGCTCTGAGCTGACAGCCTGGAACCTGGAGTCTGCTTTGGATTCTGTGTGTGTGTGTGTGTCTCTCTCTCTGCCCCTTCCCTGCTCTCACTCTATCTCCTTCTCTCTCTCTCTCTCTCTCTCTCTCTCTCAATTTCTCAAAAATGAATAGATGTTAAAAAAAATTTTAGGGGCACCTGGGTGGTTCAGTCTGTTGAGGGTCTGACCTCAGCTCAGGTCATGATCTCTTGGTTCATGAGTTCCAGCCCCCGCATCAGGCTCTGTGCTGACAGCTCAGAGCCTGAAGACTGCTTCAGATTCTCCCTCTGTCTCTGCCCCTCCCCTGCTCGTGCTCTGTCTCTCTCAAAAATAAATATACATTAAAAAAAATATTTAAGAAAGAAAATAAAAAGTAAAATAAAAACTGCAAAAGTACCTATTTCTTGTTATGTTTCAAACTTAGGACTTGATTTCCTTTGCGTCCAAGAGAAGCCTATGTGAGCAGACATGGTCTCAAAATCAGACAACAAGCAGTAACAGACATACCTACAGCTTCATATCAAAGACTAAAGCAAGAAAAAGGTTTCTTGTCACTAAAAGTAACAGCATACATTATTTTGTTTTATCGTGTTTAAAATCCGTTGTCAGCTGCATTGTAATGAGCTAGGCAACAGCAGGTTTCTTTTGTAATAACCTGGTAAGACATACTGAATTCTCTTCTGTATTCTAGAATGCTACTTGTCACACGGAGGGAGTGGTTGGGCTCCTTTGCACCGTGGAGTCATTTACCTGTTCAGGATGGCTTGCTGGAGGATTGCAAAGAATTACAGGCAAGCACTTTCCCCTTGGTGGAACAATTACTCATCCAGAGTTTGACTTGTCTTTGGCTTCCGAGATACTTTCTGAAGTGTGCTTTTTAGAGAAGGGGAAAACAAGGTTGTTTTCAACTGAGAATTCCAAAGAAAGGTAGAGGGAAAATGCTGTCTGTTTCATCCCAGTTCTTATTTTCAAGCAGCAGTAGTTAAAGAGGTGTGTCCCAGCTGCCCCACTGCCTACAGTGTCGTCTTAGGTGATGGGGTGCAAAGTTGTATCCGGTAGCAGCTCTATGAATCCCCTGCAGTGTCACCTTGGGGAAGTTACTTAACTTTGTTGCCTCTGGTTTTTTTTTCCTTTTTATCTGTAAAACAGGGGACAATAAAATACCTATTTCTAAGGAATAAATGAGTTGACGCATTTAAAGCACTTAGAGGAGTGCCTGACACATAAATGGGATGTGTTAAATACTATTAGGGAGCTCAAAAAGGTTATTTGGGGGACCACTGGACAAAATTTGCTTTTTTGCTTCTTTTGTGATGTGGGGATGTTGGGGTTCGGAGACAAAGGCCAAGAAAGAATTCTTGAGACGTGTTTGGTGAGAAAAGGTGGTTTTATTAAAGCACAGGGACAGAACCCATGGGTAGAAAGAGCTGCCCTGGGATTGTGAGGAGTGACTGCTTATATACTTGGGAGTTGGGGGAGGTAAAGACAAGGGGACATTTCCAAAAGGATTTTCACATGTTAAAGAAGACTCAGGATCCTGGAGGATGATCCAGTTAAGTTGTCTTTCCCCCTGGCAAAGCATGAATGTTAAGACAGTTGGGAGTTCGCGGAAGAATGTCAGACTCCTGTGCCTCACATATTTGTCAATAGGTTACAAGATTTAATTTTATCTACAGTTCCTTCTGCCTTTGTTTCCCTCATTACTGCATCCCAGTTCACAGTATGACAAACCGGCTCCCCACACTGAACTCTTCTTTTCCACGCATCCATTGCCACTGTCTCCCAAATCCCAACTCCCTCCTTCTCAACTTTTAATGCAATCAAGTTCCTGTTAAAAATGTAAGTGCTCAGCATTGCCCTAAACACTTGCCATCCACTGAGAAAATGCAGTGAGACTTCATTGTCCCCTGAATGAAGTTTCAACTCCTGAGGCTAAGTTGTAGTGTTCTGTTCTCTTGGTAAAAATGGTCCTTACCTTCTCCATCCTTTATCTCCGGCTGCCCCATCCACTTCCCTTAAGCCTTCCCCCAGTGCGGACAACTCATCATTCTTCAAACATATCTGACCACATTAATCTCTGTTCCTTCTACCTGGAATGACTTTCTCCTCCAAACTTACTTTTTCTTTCAGACTAAACTTCTACATTATTTCTTATGAAAGATTATCCCTGATTCACCCAAGCAGGAAAAAACAAATAACTTTCTCCTCCAGAGTTTTGTACCATTTTCCCATGCCTTCCAAATGGAAGTGTTATGCTAAGCCTCACTTATTTGTGTGTCTCTCCTACTTCCACCAATAAACCATTTGCCCCATCCCTTGCCCCAAACACTGAAACTGAAGCAACTGGCACCCTCCTTGACAGACCCTTGAAAAACAACAGTCTCATGAATCAACAAATCTGCCCACCTCACACACAAAAACATGGGTTTGACAGAAAGCTTCTATTCCTAATACAGGAGGTATAGGCATCTCCTCATATTCGTTCAGGGAATAGTTATTGAGAAGCAAATATTGCCAGGATTTGAGCCTGGTGCTAGATATATAAAAATGAGTCTTTGACCTTGAGAGCTTTGAGACATTTGCAGCCTTTACTTGAAGACTATATTTAAGTAGATAAATTACAGCTTGGTAAGCTATAGCATGCACTTCAGGCATAAATAACCATGCCTGAGGGACATCTAGGCAGGCTTCACATGAGAGGTAGCATCTGGATTGATCCTAGAGGAGTTTTCCAGGAGAGATGATTGAGAATGGTAACCATGTAGAGGGAAAGGTGTGATCCAAGGGACTAAGTTAAGAAGCAAACTAAGTAATAATTAGAAAAATTGGCATTTATTAAGTATGCATTAGGTACCAGGCACTATGCTAAGCTCCTTAATTACCATTATAAATTTAGGAGTTAAGCATGGTTATTATTTCCATTTTACCAAATAAGAAAAAAATTGTGGTATATTAGAGTTCTCAAGAAAAACAGAACTAAAAAGATCCTTCTCTCTCTCTCTCTCTCTCTCTCTCTCTATATATATATATATGTTTCTGTCTCTCTCTCTCTCTCTATATATATATATATGTATCTTTCTATGTATCTATATGATTATAAACGATGGCAAGCCCAAAATCTGCAGGTAAGCTGGAGACCCAAAGAAGAGTTAACAGTTTGAGTTTGAAGGCAGCTGGCTGGCAGAGTTCCCTCTTTGTAGGAAGAGGGTTGATCTTTTCTCTTAAAACCTTCAACCGGTTAGATGGGGCCCACTCATATTATGAAGGCTAATCTGCTTTACTCAAATTCTACTGATCAAAATGTTAATCTCACCCAAAAAATAGTTTCACAAAAATGTCTGTAATAGCATTTAATCAAATATCTAGGTACAGTGGTATATCCAAGTTGGCACATAAAATTAACAATCACATATGGCCTATAGAATGAAGGCTATTCAGTGCAGTTCATATAGAAAATATGTGACAGAACTGGGATTCAAGCTACTTTATATTACGTTGTTCACAGATGCAGGAAAAAAAAGTTAACTTTCTGGAAAGATCTAGATCATATTCAAGCCAGAACTTTTAAGGCAAAGGCTAAGAGTCATAAATGGAAAAAAACTAGTCAAAGCTGCCAAATCTAAGTGGTCAGGCCAATTGTTGAAAGCCAAGCAGAAGCAGAATCAATAAAGGAACAAATGTTGAACAGGAAGAGGATTTATAATTTCCAATCACCTTCTTGGGCAATTGACTACAGGGATGTATTAGTGTATTAGTCTGAATTTTAGGAAAAGTGGGCTTGAAGGCAAGCTGGCTGGAATCTGGACAACCAACAGAAAGATTTGTGAAAACCCAGACACAAAATGATAGGAGTCCCAGCTAAGAATAATAACAAAATAGATAGTACAGATGTGAACCAATTCAAGTTCAAGTTCACACAGCTGCAAAGGACAATACTCTTGCCCCTATTCTACGATTGCATTTAAATAGTTAACACTGGCCAGGTTCTTGGGATTGCTGGGGGCATAGGAAAATAAGGGGAGAGATTCAAAGAGGCATAAAGGGCCTCCAGAGAAAAACATAAGGAAGATACTCAATGGGAGATGCAAGGCAGTAGCTATTGTGTTATGCTAATAAATGTGTAGACTTGCAAAGCCCTGAAAAGATATACGAAAAAAAAGAATTAACTAAATTAGAAAAGTATCCTATCTTGTGCTGGGAAAAAAAAGTACTCTAAATAGATGAAGTGTAAAGAATGAATCAAAGAAGGATGAAAGTAACTTCATTGATTAACAAGTTACAGTGCTCTGTTCTTTAGATGCATACTCTATTAGATAGTATGAAAATAAGTATTTCTTTCCTTTTTACTTCAAGAAGATTAAGTAGATTGCCCAAGGACCCATAGCTGGTGATAACAGATATCACATGTAAGCTCAGAAATGGCTGTTAGCAAATCCCATGACATTTTCATTTCAATATGACCACCCTCTGACAGAAGAACAAGCCAGGCACATCAGTGTCCCCTGAGTATCTGAGATGGGAAGATGTCAATTCATTAAGATTTTCATATATATATATATATATGATCTATTGAAGGGTTCAGAGAACGTTAAGAAACATCAAAGTGAACTGCCTTCCTGACGTTAGTTTTACAGATAAAACATTTCACTGATGAGTCTAGAACCTATAACACAGATCTTCCTTCCATTTACACTATATATAACCTGGCATAATCCAAGGGCTATCATTCTACCAGCGGAGAAACTGAGGCTGTCTTAGGAATGCTCCCTCACTCTGCTCTCATTATTTTCTCTCTTAGGTGGTTCATTGGCAAAAGCCCAACTGGATGTCCCTCTGGTCCTGGGCCAAGGTCTCACATGTGAGGGCAGCAAATGGCAGTGTTGTGTTTGATGAGCTATCACTGTCCTTCTAGCTCCTGATGAACTAGGCATGACCAGAGAGCAACTTTCCATTGTATTCTAGACAATCAAAGCACAAAATATAAGGCTACTCTATCATTCATATCCAAAATCAGCTTTAAAAGCTCAGGCAAAGAGGTCAATACATTTAAGGAAATTGCAGTTGTTCATAAATTATAAATTCTTCACCTGTCTGTATATTTTTCTATCAGCATATAAACAATATACTGAAAACAATAAAGCTGCTTATTTTATAAACTGTAATTTGGTAATATAGTCGAGGAAAATACAAAAAGCATTTAAATGTTCAAGTTAACTGAAAGGGAACTGCTACCAAAAATCATCATATAACCACTACTCTCAAAACATTTATGTAAAGACTTAATATTGCTTTATTTTAAAAAAAACCTCTTAATTTTCATGTGCACATTGCCTGATTTGGTCATAAAAATATCCTATGCTATCTACATGATATCAGTGAAGGAAAATAATCTTCCTCTATTTGAATTTTCAGGAAAATAATAGAAAAATACATGTGATATTTACACAATCACAGGCCCAAAGACCAGCAACTAAATTGTTATTCAATAAATACTTTTGGAGTGCCTGTTATGTGCTACCTAAATATATGTCAGTAAAAGGCCAGTTGAACAAACTGGAACATTTACGTACTAGAACACTATGTAGCTATAAAAAAGAAAGAGGAATAATTTTATAAAATACTGTGAAATGATCAGCTAGATACAGAAGTAAGTAGGGGGAAACACAAAATGAAAAGAAAATATATGGTGAGCTACATTTATTCTATGAGTGAGTTTAGAAAATATAGAAAATATATTCATATTTGCTTCTGTTTTAAAAAAATGAAAAGAGGGGCTCCGGGGTGACTCAGTCGGTTAAGCGTCTGACTTCGGCTCAAGTCATGATCTCACCGCTTGTGGGTTCAAGCCCTGCGTTGGGCTCTGTGCTGACAGCTAGCCCAGAGTCTGGAGCCTGCTTCAGATTCTGTGTCTCCCTTTCTCTCTGACCCTCCCCGGTTCATGCTGTCTCTCTCTCTCCCAGAAATAAATAAAACATTAAAAAAATAAAAAATAAATGAAAAGAAAAACAGCAACAAAAAATGTAATAACCTGGTGAAGCGTTTGAAGGAGACAGGAATATAAGCTAGACTCTTCTGAATATAACTTTTTAAAACCTGATTCTTAACTTTTATTTTTTATTTATTAAAAATATCTTTTATTTTTTATTTTTTGTTTATCTTTTATTTATTAAAAAACCCCAAATTAATAAATTAACAACAAACAATAAATAGTAAGTCAAATTTGGAAGAAAAACAAAATAAAAGAACCTAACTATATAGGAAGGTATTTGTTATTAACCCCACAAAATGGAATTATTCCCAAATGACTTTAAAAAGATAATATGACTAGATATCCTAATGACATTTATCCAAAGATTAAAAGAAGCACAGAATCAACCCAACCAACCAAACAAAACCTTCACACTTTTGAACACAATTAGATAATCATCTGATTGTGTTTTTTTAATGTTTTATTTATTTCTGAGAGAGAGAGAGAGAAAGCGTGAGCAGGGGAGGGTCAGAGACAGAGGGAGACACAGAATCTGAAGCAAGCTCCAGGCTCTGAGCTAGCTGTCAGCACAGAGCCTGACGCAGGACTTGAACTCAAGAACTGTGAGATCGTGACCTGAGCCGAAGTCGGTCGCTTAATCGACTGAGCCACCCACGTGCCCCCATAATCATCTATTTGTTGTGTTGGTGGGGGAGCAAATTATGTCATTCTGGCCTATGATGAGTGTGTTAGCGGAAGAAGTAAATGAATATTGGTGTCTTTGACAACTGTGATTTTTGGCTTGAGAGAAGGAACATAAGGAAAGGCTGACAAGACTGAGTAAAAACCATATTGAATTGCAAGTGTTTGCATGGGAAATTACTATGAAGTTTCTCTTTTATTAATATGCAGTTTGTCGAATAGGCCACAGGAAGGAGACTAATGGCGATTAGCAGCCCAGAAGCAAGAAGTACTTTTCTTATCTATATTATAATCTCTAAAGAGCACATCCCATTAAAATGACTCCAGGATCTTTGGAGAAATTCCCAAGTCCAGTTTGGAAATTTCAAAAAGTGCAAACTGTTTTGATAGCAAGGAAGCTATTAAAGATTATAGGGGTCATGACCCAATGATTCAGGGGCCAACTCAAAGAATTTTCCTCTGGCCACATCTGGGATAATTTGAATAGCAGTAAAGATAATTGCCATGGATTGACACACATCCAATAATCTTATCTGTTAAATCTGTGAGTCCATAATTTTACAAAACAAAACAAAACTTACTGCTTACCTTTAAAAAGGAATCCTCATTGTTAACTTTTAGAAAATTATAGGGCACAAACTCATCATTTGAAAACTACAGAATAAAAGGAAGTATTCAAACATTTATAAATATTAAGGCGTTTGTGTTGCCTTTCTTTGCAATATCTACCTGTGTTGCCAAGTAATTGACAACTGGTAATTCCTCTATTTAAGATAGTCCAGATCATAAATAAAGGGCTGGTACATTTAGAGTTTATTTGAATTTACTTATTTATTCATAAGTAAAAGGAGTCAGAAGGATTATTCTCTTAACACTGTATTGTATACTCTAGATCTATCTCTTCTCCTTATTTATCAATCCTTGAAGGTCATGACCACTTAGATTTCATTCTTATTCCTCATTTACAAGATACCTAAACCAACCCCATGTTTTCTCCCTACATGTGCCCTGACTTTCTGTTTTATGCAGTTTGAGAGGCCAACACACTTCCTCCACTTCAAAGGTCTGAAAACCTTTTTACCTTTGACTCATTCTCCTTTTCATGAGCTCCTATATTAAAACAGCTACCAAGTCTTCTCAATTTTACCAGAGCAGTGTCTTAAAAACACATCATGTCTTCACTATCCCCTTTCTCAGCCCTACCTTTAGACCAGGTAATCAGGGCCTCAGTCTCGGGTCCCACGTTGCAGGAGGTTCCACTTTGGCCTTCCTCTGGACACAAACTTTACCAAAAGATGGAAAGTTACAAAGACCAAGAAAATTTTCCCACACGAAGGTCGCACATCCCATTCCAGATCATGAGGAAGGTTTTGAGGACCCTAGACTAGCTTGTCCAAGTGACTCCAAGTCTAATTTCCTGGGTTGTCCTCCCAAGGACAGACTGCATACTTGACATGGCTTGTTGGAAGAGGGGATGCATGTGGAACATGACCTTGGATGTCCATGTGCTCAACAGACCCTTTGTGGAAGGGATGGTTCCTGGGGTTAAGAGAAAAGAGAAGTGTGCAAGAGGCGGGGTGCCTCCACTGGAATTCTAACCATGGCTCGATAAATGATAAAACCAAGCCTGCCAACCAATCTAGTGAGATGCTGTCATTTTTCATAGAAACTATTGTAGTAAGCTTAAGACTGGTTATCCATTTCCTAGAAATTTGGTTCAATCTTTTAAAGAGTCTGGACTCTTTGAACTAGCAGAATAAGAATGGCCTGAGAATAAGTTACATGTACGGATTCCTTACTTCTGAAGTAGCAACTCTGAGGTGCGGTTGGGAAGTTGCTTGGGCCCAAGCTCTTCAGTAATTCTGCATGTTGAAGTTTGCGCTAAGGCACTTTCTCTCTCCAGTGTATTCTATACACTTGTCAGATTAACATCATAAGGCCAGTTCTAATCATATCATCTGCTTTTCAATATCTTACAATGGTTTTCCATTGATTTAAACACTAAAGGCAATCTTCTCAACGCTTATGTACATACAATTTTTCCAGGTGAATCACAGGTTATTTCCAAAATGTACCCTATAGTTCAGTGGTTGGCACACTTTATCTGTAAAAGGCTAGAGAGTAAGTATTTTAGGATTTGCAGGCATTCAAAGGTTCAGTCACAACTACTCAAATCTAAAAAACAAAATAGTCATGGCATTATGTAAATAAGTGAGCATGGCTATGTTGCAATAAAAATCTGTTTACAAAATCAAGATTTGTCCGAAGGCCATAGTTGAACTGACTCACTCTTCCATGAATACCCTCCATTTGTTCATGCTCTTCCCTCTAAGTCTACATGTTCATGTCCCGCTCAGAGTCTTCTCCAAAAGCTGATTCCTTGAAAATTTTTCCCGGAGCATCCTAGTAAAGAATCCCTTTAATGTCTTTTAATGCCTGATGGCTCCTACTAGCTTATATTTTAGTTATGTACAGGATTGTTTCTCTAAAGGTTAAGAAGCCTCTGTTTGCCCTGTAGTATCTGGTTTACTGGATTTATTTGTTTATTCAATAAGCATTTTGGTATCAATATAAACAGTAGATGTAGTGGACATCTATTGCTTATGCACTATTCATCATCCCACAGAAGGACCAATCCTTCCTTCACTCTATCCCTATTCTACACATAGAATAGAGTCCACTCAGGAATCTAGAGTATGCGCGTGACTCAGTCGTGAACAACTAGAGCACTTCCCTCTCCCTAGCTACAGTGATTGATTCAGAGATGAGCATGTGGTCAGTCAGAGCCAATGAGAGAGACTCCTGCCGGGACTGCTAATGGACTGTCATTTCTTCACTGCCACCTCATTTGGGCATAGCATACTGTCCTAGAGCTCACAGGAGTTATTCTACCAGCACAAAACCCCTGTTTGGAAATGTGGGTTATCAGTAGACTTCAGAGGAATAAGTAAAACAGTGACCCCATTATAAGGCATAGTGTCTAAAAATTAACCAACTCTTCTATATCCAGATATCAATAACAACAACATCAACAATAAAAATCAGAATGTAATATATAATCCATTTTCAACATTTATTTCAAATCATTCCAAAACCTTTAGAACTTGTAGAAATGGGAGAAAAAAAAGCAATGGCATTTTGTAGCTCATTTCAGAAGCCAACAATAGGTGTGATATTTATCTTCCATAACAAGGTATCTTGGGTGAAAAATCATTAGGCAGTAGGCTTGAAGTTCTCTCCTGGTGGCTGTGACACTTAAGTTTGAAAAAAAAATCAGAGAAGGGAGGAAAGGAAGCCAAATCTTCAGTGAATAGAACCCAGGCAGTGACAAAATGCTGGTAAACAGAGGAAAGCAGCTGACTCTAGTTAAGTCTCTGAGCCACATATTACATGGAACAAAGCTGCTTTTTAAAATGTTGTTTTCAGCTGGATGAAAAATGATGTTTGCTCTCTTTCATTTCGGGATTTTTCATATCTATAAAATGGACTTGCCAGAAAAATCACTGTTGAAATGGAATAGCTAATATCAGCCTGACCATGAGACAATGGGCCTAGTTAAAAAGTTATTTATCAACATAAATGATCTTGCATATCTGACATGATTTTATATGGGAAAGGATGGAGTAATAGACCCATGCTTTTATAATGCAATGCCCTGTAACTAATGATTTTTTGAAAAATAATTTTGCATTCCTAACAATTTTATGAGGAAGCTAATGACTTCAAATGATGAATGGTTAGTCAAAAAAAAAAAAAAAAGACTGACTTTGTGTGGTTAATGATTTCTCACAGTTAATGAGAGAATACCACTCCTACAATTTTAGGGAGTGCTGCTTTCTGAGTGGTAATTGAGCCTAAAGAGTCTTGCACCTTTACCCAGTGATTTGTATGTGACTCTTCGAAGATGGGCTTCCAGCCACATTGCATCACTTTGTTGCATATGCATATATTGGATTATGACCTCTTTAAACATTAAGGATACTGAAAGAAGAATATCCAAATGGACTATCTTGTTGTTGAATTGGCACTAATGATCTCTTAACTTCTTTGTTCTTTTTAATATCTTAAAACTTGTTGAACATAACTTTTAAGCAGAAAATATGGCAATTGAAGCAAACAATATCATTTTTTCGAGAGCCGTTCTTCTTAAGTGGGGCCAATTCCCCAATCACACTCCTTGGCAATGTCTGGAGATATTTGTGGTTGTCACAGTTGACAGGGGGGTACTACTGACATCTAGTGGGTAGAGGTCAGGATGCCGTTAAACATCCTGCCATGCAGAGGGCAGCCCAGCAACAGTTAACTATCTACTCTAAAATGTAGAGAGCCGACCAAGTGCTCCCCAATAGTAGAATTTAAACACTCAACTAATGAAAATTGTTGCTCTTCTTTATCACTTATATCCAGCCCAATCCTTTATTCTTCATGAAACATTAACCATCCTGAGAATTCCTGGCAGACTTTGCACCCTCCCACCAACTGCCAGAGGATTTTTCTTTGCCCCTCAACTAGAGCACTGCTCTCTTTCTAGCTTCTGGTTATCTCTACAATTGAAACCATGCTATTGAAGAGGTTGCTAGCCATGTTTATGCCATCGGCTGCAGATACGCTATTTCAGAATCTGGACAGCCACTCGGCATTTAGGTAATGGGGGAGAAGCAGGAGAAATTCTTAATGAGGTTCCTTCTTATTTACCTAAGGTACTGAGAAGATGAGTTCATGAATTCGAACACAGAATGAAAAATAAAAAAGAGCACAATTTAGAATTGGCTTCATGGCTTTATACTAGTATTATCTACAGTGTAATAGTGATTACACGGGAAAACGAGAAGTAATTTCCAGTGTGTTTCTAAAGTATATTGGTTCTATCTGAATAGAGGAAAGACTATTTTATGGAATCTAATAACAAAATGGCAGTCATTTTAAGACCTAAAATATGATTTCAGCACATGGCTCAAAAAGTTGGTAAATGTGCCATTTTACATTGGCTGACACCTCTGTGCAGAGTTCCAGAACAGTACCGTTCGGTCGCAGCTTTGGCAGATTGCTATCACCCAGAGACCTTTTTATAAGACCAAAATCAAGCAGTGCACTGTGAAATCCACCACATTATTGGATCACGTAGATGTACCCAGTGGTCTGGAGCTTTATGAGGTAAAAATCCACTTCCAAGTTTAAGTAGCTGCCACCTGAGATAAATGGAAAAATACCAACTAGCTTCTTCCAAGCTTAGAATGACCCATTATATTGAGCAAGAAATTACATATAAAGAATTGTCCTGTTCTCAGACTAGGCTACTCAAAAGGGAGGTGTCTGTATAACAAATTAAGGAAACAAATTACTTACTCTAACATCACTAGTAGTGTGGATATTCATGGATATTCTCCTTCTGGAAGACTAAGCTTGCATCGCAAGAGTTAATGGATGAGAGGGGAAGTCAATGGATAAGGTATGCTATCATTTGGAAGGGACAATTTTTGGTTTATTTTAAGGATTTTGGGAGCCTAGATTATATATACTACCACTTGAATAAATATTTAATTTTTTTTTCTTCCGAGGTGACTTAGGTAGCTGACCTGAGTTAGTACTTTATTTAAACAATACTATGGCTCCTTTTTAGAGGCACTGAACATTTTTTCTAATATCCTGTTTTGCATGGTCTAGGTTGGTTCTGAGGAAGAGTTCCCCATGACATGGTAAGCCCATTCTCTGCTGAGAATATAATTTAAATTCTTAATAAAAATGCAAAGAGACATAAAAAGTATTTGAAAGAAATAGAATATTACATAAGGAGTCAAACTGAAAAGCACTTTATTTGAACCATGTTATGCTATTTCATTCCTGAAACTTCTCTAAACATAATTTCCATCGTTTAATGACCTAGGTAAAACAGAAATGTCATTCCATTTTGGCCTCCTTTTGGTTATAAAATACGATGCTAGTATTGGACAGTACTATATGTACAAGGTCTTTTAAATTACTTCTAGAAAATGAAGAGAACCTCTTACTTAACTGTAGATATTTCTAAGATGAATGATGATTCTTTGAAATTATACGTCTTACTAAAACCTGTACTTTGCCTCCACTTCTTCTGAAAAGTTAATATTAGAATTGCCATCATTTAAATTTTCCTCCACTTACTAAAATCATGGATGGAGTGCTGCCTAAATGCAAGACCCTCTACCTAACATATTCAGATTTTGGCAACTCCTTGAACTCTTCCTGGCTTGAGATTATAACAACTGGCGGAGGAGAAATTTAAAAGGAGGACAAAAGTGGAATGAAGGTAATAAGGTGCATGAAGGAGTCGATTTTATGCTGGTATCAGCAAACTATCTTGAGTCCTTGCAGTGTAAAATCCTGTAAATAAATGAAAGTGAAATGAAATAATTTCATGTTTTTATTTCTGCTAAAGTTTTATTAGTGTTTGAGATATTAAAATAATGAAATGCATATGGGAAGTAATTTTACATAGTAGCAACCACATATGCTGGAAATGCATAGTTAGTTTTAACCACTGCAAACATTAGAAATTGGTCATATTTCCTCATAGAAGTTAAAATATATGAATGAAATAAGAAGATAAAACTAAAAGATAGGATAACATATGAAAGAAACAAAAGCAAGATGAGGAAAGTCATAATGCCAGGAATGAAACAGCAATTTATATTTTGCTATCTGAATTGTAAGAGTATTATTCTTATTAAAAATAACTTTGTTGCATATTTTCTATCAATCTTGAGACTTCAATCAACTTGAAAAATCAAAGAATTAAATATCTTTAGAACTGGAAGGGCCTTAAGTACAATCTTATTCAAATTTCTTGTTATTTCATATAAAGAAATTGGAATTTGGTTAACTCTCTTTTTCCATGTAACTCAACTGAAATCAGAGATGGTTTTTCTTTTCCCAAATGATTTTTTTTTTATTATTTCTAGGAGAGATAGAAAGAGACAGCGTGAGCAGGGGAGGGTCAGAGAGAGAGGTGGTCACAGACTGAAACGGGCTCCAGGCTCTGAGCTGGCAGTCAGCACAGAGCCCGACGCGAGACCCGAACCCACGAACCGTGAGATCATGACCTAAGCGAAAGTCGGACGCTTAACCGTCTAAGCCACCCAGGCGCCCCATCTTTTCCCAAATGATTTTGAGATTTAGGATTCACATGTGGAAAGTAAGGCAATAAAGGAATCAAGTAATCAACTGATGCATGGGGCAAAGTAGTGATGAAGAATTTGATGAATTGGGCATCTGAGAATTTTCTTGCATTTTAATTACAAGTTGACATTAATATGAATCGTAAAGGATGGGATTTTTGTCTGTATGCATGTATTTATAAATGCCCTAGGCACTGGTATCCTAACTTGAATAATTATTGAGTATTTTTGTGAGGTTGGGAGTTTGATGTGGTTCAATGGAAATTCACTGAAATGAAACTAGATTACAATGATCATCAGGGGAGGCCCCCTTTGCCATTATACAGATGAGCCAAACACGAGAAAATAGCTCCAGTACATCTGCTTATAATGGTGTTTGGCATTTGAAACAAGATTATTTGGATCATCTGTGATATCTTAACAATGATCCAGTTCCCAGCTTGCTAATAACTCATGCATTTCAGTATAGAAAAAACTACAACTTGTTGTTTATCCAGAAATAAATAATATGTAAGCTTTATTTTACTCTAAAATGAACATTGTAAATAATTTTAAGTGAAGTTCTTTTTTTTTTTCCCCTGATAATATACTCTGAATTTCTTGGGTGCATTAAGTAGAAAGACTTTACTAGGATTCGGGCTTTGCTGCAAAGTCAACATTTTATATATGACTATATAACACATTATCAGAGATTGAGATGAAGGTACATGCACTGTTGCCTGACCAAAGAGTTAAACACTATATACACAAAAATGACTCAGAAGCTAAGCTTTCCAAAGGAAAATTATGACAGTTAGTTTGTAACTACCCCAGGTACAAATCTGGTCTTTGACTACAATCTTAGGCAAGCGTTCTTGACTCATAACTGAACTCACATCGGGAGTCCTCAGTTTGGTTCATCATGAGACATCCTGGAGCCCACCCAGATATACTAGAAAAGGATGTCTGGGGAAGAGATCTAAGAACGACTCAGGTAAAACAGAAATATCATTCCATTCTGATCTCTTTTCTTGTTATAAAATATGATGATAATATCGGAAGGTTCTACATGGCACAAACTCAAATCACTTCTAAGAAATGAAGGGAACCTCTTCCTTAGCTGTAATTATTTCTTTTTTTAATGTTTATTTATTTTGAAAGAGAGAAAGAGAGAGAGCAAGCAGAGGAGGGGCAGACAGAGAGGGGGACAGAAGATCTGAGGTGGGGCTCTGTGCTGACAGTAGAGAGCCCAATGCAGGGCTCAAACTCACCAACTATGAGATCATGACCTGAGTTAAAGTCAGATATTTAATCACCTGTGCCACTCAGGTGCCCCACTGTAGATATTTCTATAATATCTGTATTTTTTAAAAAAATATCTCCATCTGCTTTTGATGATCCAACAGACTTGGGGACCAGCCTGGATGAAATTGATTTTTAACCAAAATAAAGTTTTGAAGAGCTAAGACTCAAGTCTGTGGGAAACAAAAATATTTCAAATTTGATGGATGCTCAGCACATAAAGGAATCTCAGTAAAAAATGTAAATTACTTAATAATTTATTCTCCCATGAAATGTATTGGGCTGATAAGTTTTGGGGTTTGTATAGAGTAACACCTTTTTTAAAAATAGATTCTATTTGAAACGAAGCAGAAACAGATCCATAAATAGAACAAACTGATGGTTGCTAGAGGGGAGGCAGGTGGGGAAATGAGCAAAATGGTTGAAGGGGAGTAGGAAATACAGATTTCCAGTTAGAGAAAGAATAAGTCTTGAGGATAAAAGACACAGCATAGGTAATATAGTCAATGATACTGTAATAGTGTTGTATGATGACAGATGGTAGCTACACTTGTGGTGAGCACAGCATAACATATAGACTTGTAAACCTGAAACTAATTTAACATTGTGTGTCAACCATGCTTTAATTAAAAAAAAAAATAAAATAAAAGAGAGAGACAGAGAGAGAGGGAGCCTATTTCCACTAGATCCTAATACCTAGTGAATGAATGTATCACATCTCAGTGAAGAAGAATTACATTAAATAAAATTAAATTTTAATTCAAGTTCTACCATTCCTCTAATTTACGGCCTTGCAAGGTGACTTGGTTTGTGTTTACTCTGGCATTTCAAAACTTTGACCAAAGATAAGGTGATAAATCTTTTATCTCTGTTTTATGCCTGACTTGTTTGTATCCAGGAATTCAACAATCCAATGATTTTATTCCTGATTCAAGGTGACTTTGAAAATGAATGCATTCAATAAACATTTACTAAAAGAGTATTTTGTGCCAGGTTCTGATTTGTCTGACAAAGTAAAATTCTTTTATTATTTCAGTATCCATTAAAAGCATTACAAATCATTTATTGATTTTTTTACACACATATAAGAAGTAGCAGGTACCAAAATATATAAGAGATGGGAGTGATTCAATTATTAAGTATGAAATACCAGTAACCCATGTCTGGCTGTTCAATCTTAACTTTTGTTTAGATCAGTCATTTATTTATTGTACCTTTGTGATGGTCAAGGCACTGGTTATGGGTTAGAGGTACAAATATGGATGCCTCATTTTAGGAGCTCACAATTTAAACTAAAAATATCAGTAGTCTAAAGAGCTGGAATTGGGGTGCCTGAGTGGTTCAGTCAATTAAGAGCCCAGCTCTTGCTTTCTGCTCAGGTCATGATCTCATGGTTTGTGAGTTCAAGACCTGCATTGGTCTCCGTGCTGACAATGTGGAATCCACTTGGGATTCTCTCTCTCTGCCCTGTCCTCCTCTCAAAAGAAATAAATAAACTTAAAAAAAAAAAAAAAGAATTTAACTTGCACATTTAGATATATATTGAGGTCAGAGCTTCTGGTGTGTTTGCATCCTATTGACAAAACCAGCTTTTAATAATGATCTTGTATTACTTCTATAAATAATTAATTACACTTGATCGAAATTCAATTTGACTAAACCCACTTTGATCATACAGATATTGTGCTATCGTAAGATTCAAATATTGATGGATGTGTTTTATAATTTCTTATTATGTTTTACCCAGATTTAATTCTTTTATGATTTCAAATATCAGCTGAAGAAAAAAGGTATGGTATACATGCTTAGCTTCTCAAACTGGTTTCACTTGTTTAAAAATGCCTTTCTAGTTTACAAAGTCCCATTCCTAATGCGACTGTCAATCTTGCTATGGCCAAATTTGCAACAAACATCCACATTGCAGCTGGGGGATCCCCTGTCTGTCAAGAACCAGAACATTGTCTGGCCAGCAGAAATCCAAACCCCTCCCCAATGATCAATGGCAATGCTCAAGGAATTCTGGTTTGAAACCCTCCCCTGTCACTCCCATGGCCTCTGTCTTCACATATATGTATTGTCTGTGTTGTCGCATGTTGCTCTAGATGTGAGGTTCAATGTCATTTCATTGCAAAAACAACAATAAATATGCATATATCACAACATAAAATATATTTGAGTATGGAAAATGTTCTAAAAAATGTAAAGGGGGGGCGCCTGGGTGGCTTAGTCAGTTGGGTGTCCGACTTTTGCTCAGGTCATGATCTCGCGGTTCGTGGGTTCCAGCCCCGCATCGGGCTCTGTGCTGACTGCCAGCTCGGAGCCTGGAGCCTGTTTCAGTCTGTGACTCCCTCTCTCTGACCCTCCCCTGCTCATGCTGTCTCTCTCTCTCTCTCTCTCCTAGAAATAAATAAAACATTAAAAAAAAAAATGTAAAGAGGAAGAGACACAGAAATGTGTTACCTTCATATTAATTTTCTAATTTCTCACTGGAAGACTCCGTCTCCTTCAGTCTTACCCATGGGTGTGCACCCTCCTCAGAGTAGCAGGATCTCATTCTCCTGGTTGCAGTGGCTGATGGAGATACCTGCATCTAATCAGGCTTCGTAAAACTAACAGAGATTTTGACTGGACAGACTCTTTGTTTCAGGATTTCACTCTTGGAACTCCCAAAAGCCATCTTGTGACCACAGGGAAATGAAATCAACACAAGAAAAAGAATCAAAACATTCATCTTGCCTACCTAGTTCAAGTCCTGGGTCAAACCAATCTGTCTTCTGACTTGCAGTTAAGGGAGACAGTGAATTTCTATTTGCTACTTTCCCTAGCCATTTTTTTGCTACTTGCACTAATTGATAGACTGAAGACACTGTCAGCTACGTGACCCATTTTTTCATATAAAATTAATAAGAAACCATATTTAAAGAATTCACAGGCAGGGAGAAAGTTTTCCTTCATCTCTATCTTATTCTTCCTAGCTAAGGTAACATAATTAGATAATATAACATATTCCAATTTTTAAAAAAGTAAAAATTAATTTAATTTAATTATTTTTACCAAAATTAAAGCCATAATTTAATTTTGTAGCACATTGCAATGAACATCTTTGCCTAGGTTGGAGACAGTCATCTTTCCACAGTTTTATTTATTTCCTCACTATCTTTTGTCTTTAATTTAATATTCCCTCTGTGTCAGTGTCTTTCACTAAAAACAATTTTAATGGCAAATTCTTAATTGTTCAGAATAAAATGGAATAAATCTTCTATATTTCTCTATTACTAGTTAAAAAAATCCTCCTTTAGAATCTAAGTGTCTTTTGCAATAATATCAAAACTTTGCATTGAATAATGAACATTTTGAATTAACAAAATAACTCTGGTGTAATTTAACAGATAAATCAGATTGTTAAAACTTTTTCCAAGACATTACTCAGAATTATAGGAAATGGGACAGACAGGGCTGCAATCCAAATCAGTCTAGAAGGAGAAAGATAGTAAGGGGCTCATTCAAGGAATAAAAAGAGATAAAGCCATCAACTCAAGTAAAATAATCTAAAAGAATGTTTTATATATGTTCCCCAAAGGCAGATCATAAGTTATAGTTTATGAAACTGTTTATTATNCCATTTCTCAGGGAAACAAAAAACTAAAATTTCCTCAAAACATTCAAGCCTAGAATAAATTTACTTTCTTTGACCCAGGTGATGATACCAATTTTAATGTTGCTTTCCATTTGCGTAAATTCTGAAGCCTTTACCTTTATGTATATAGTGTATAAGGTGATGGTGTTGCCTGTGTGCTCTGCTAGTCCAGATGTTTCTTTCCACCCTGAGTTGCACATAGATATGCATTTAACGTTGATATTTTTTAATGATTATTTATATTAATGAGGTGCAAGTGCCTTATACAAGGTTCTTTTTTAGAAATGAATCTCCATCCTGACACGCATTTGGAACCTGAAGTGTAGGAAACTGAAGTTACATTTATTTTTCTTTAAATTTGTTTAATGTTTGTTTATTTTTGAGAGAGAAAGAGAGCATGAGCAGGGGAGGGGCAGAGAAAGAAGGAGACACGGAATTTGAAGCAGGCTCCAGGCTTTAAGCTGTCAGCACAGAGCCCAACATGGAGCTCAATCTCACGAACCACGAAATCATGTCCTGATCTGAAGTTAGACCCTTAACCCAGGTGCGCCTAAGATGCATTTATGCAGAGTCATTACTTCTTGATATCTGATCTTACTCATTAAATAAGAGCAGTTATAACACTTTTTCTATTGAATACATGAGCTATATTGCCTTAATTTGTGATTTATCAGTGGCTTTAGTATATTCATAAAGTTGTACAACCATCACTACTAATTCCAGAACATTTCCATCACCCCAAAAAGGAACTCTGTATCAATTAAGAGTTACTCTCCATTGACTCCTTCCACCTCCATCCAGCCTCTGGAAAACACAAATATACTTTCTGGCTCTATTAATTTGCCTTTTCTGGGCATTTCAGAATGATCCGAAATCACAAATGGAATCCTACAGTATGTAACCTTCTGGCCTTGCTCATTTAGTATAATGCTTTTAAAATTCACTTCTGTTGTGCCATAGATCATTACTTCATTCACTTTTATGTTTGAATAATATTTTACTGCATGGGTATATTACATTCTGTTTGTCCATGCATCAGTTGATGGACACTTAGTTTGCTTTCACATTTCAACTCTTATGAATAATGATGCAGTAAACATCTGCCCACCAGTTCACTGGACGTATACTCTGTGGGGATATGCCTAGAAATGAGATGGCTGGATCATATGCTAACTCTATATAACTTTTAGAAAAATTACCAAGTCATTTTGCAAAGCACCTGTACCATTTTACATTCCTACCAGCAGTGTATAAAGGATCTAGATGATCTGCATTTTCTCCAACACATGTCATTACCTGGATGCAAAAGAATATCTCATTGCAGTTTTAATTTGAATTTCCTAATGACTAGTGATGGTGAGCACTTTTTGTATGTTTGTTTGATCATTTGTCTATCTTCTCTGGAGAAATATTGAATCAAATCCTTTTCTCACATTTTAACTGTATTTTTCTTTTTGTTAATAAGCAGACTGTATTCTTTATATATTGAGTGTGAGTACCTTACCAGATGTATGGTTTATAAATTTTTTCTTTCAGTCTGGGTTGTGTTTTCATTTTCCTAATGGTATTATTTGAAGCACAAAAGTTTTTAATTTTGATAAATCTCAATTTTGTATTTCTCTTGTTTTCCTTTCTTTTTAAAAAATGTTTAATGTTTATTTATTTTTGAGAGAGAGAGCAAGAGCACACTTGAGGGAAGGGCAGAGAGAGAGGGAGACACAGAATCCAAAGCAGGCCTCAGGCTCTAAGCTGTCAGCACAGAGCCTGTTGTGGGGCTAGAACTCACAGACTGAGAGGTCATGACCTGAGCAGAAGTCAGATGCTTAACCAGCTGAGCCATCCAGGCACCCCCACCCCTTCCTTTCTTCTTCTTCCTCTTCTTCCTCTTCCTCTTCCTCCTCCTCCTCCTCCTCCTCTTCTTCTTCTTCTTCTTCTTTTTCTTCTTTTTCTTCTTCTTCTTTCTTCTTCTCCTCCTCCTCCTCCTCTTCCTCCTCCTCCTTCTTCTTCTTCTTCTCTTCTCCTTCTCCATCTCCTTCTTTTGCTTTTGCTTTCGTGTCAATCCCTAAGAAATCATTGCCTTATCCAAGGTTATGAATATGTACACCTATGTTTTCATTGAAGTGTTTTATAGTTTTAGCTTTCACATTTAGGCCTTTGAAGCATTTTTAAATTAATTTTTTGTATATGGTGTGAGATTGGATTTCAAATTCACACTTTTGTATGCAAATATCCAGTTCACTGGCACTATTCAATAGTTTATTCTTTCCGCTTTGAATTATCCTGGCACCTTCATCAAAATTCAGTGCATTCTTAATTTTAGTGATTTCAGTCTATTTTTCTCATTCAGTCTACCTAAAACTTTGTCCATTATGTTTATTTTCTTCAAAGAACCATTTTGTTTTTATTGATTTTCTCCATTTTTTCTATTTTCTATTACATTAATTTCTGCTCTAATCTTTATCATTTTCTTAATTTGCTTGCTTTGAGCTTAGTTTGCTTATTGTTTTATAGTTTCTTAAGGTGGAGGGTTAAGTTTTTATTTGAGGCTTTGTGTTTCTTTTTTTTTTCTTTTTTAATATAAGCATTTTATAGCTATACATTTCTAAGTTCTTTAGCTGCTTTCTCTAAGTTATGAGAGTTTATTTCTTCCTTCTAATTTACCTCAAAGTATTTTCTAATGTCCCTTGTGGCTTCATTTACCCTCAATTGATTGTGTCCTTTGATGCAGAAAAGCATTTAAATTTTAGGTAGCCCCATTGGTTGATTTATACTTTTGTTGCTTGTGCTTTTGGTATCTTATTGAAAACATAATTGCCAAGTCTAATAACATAACATGTTTTTTCTAATTCTTTTATTATCATTTTCAACTCCAGAATTTCTACTTGGCTCTTTTTTCTATAATCTCTTTTTACTGATTCTCTGTATTTGGTGACATATCATATTCTCATGCTTTCTTTTCATCCTTAGACATGATTGGTTTGTTTGTTTTGCATTCTTAGGACATACGTAAAACAGTTGATTTAAAATATGTCTGGTTAAGTCTAATGTGGACTTCCTCAGGGACAGTTTCTATTTGCCACATATTCCCTGTGTATGGGCCATATTCTTTGTTTATTAATGTAGAATATTTTTATTTAAAAAATAAACACTTTAGTAATACACTGTAGTAAATATGGAAATCAGGTCATCTTTCAGGAGGTTTTTGTATTGCTGTTTGTTGGTGGTAGTGGTATTTGTTTAGTGATTGTCCTGTCTTCTTTGTGATATGTGATTACTGACATTTCTGCTCAATTAGCTATTTGTCAGTTAATTATTGATCAGGGATTTCCTTTAATGTCTTGAACCTATAAATTTCCCAGTCTGCTAAAGGGCTCTGTGTGCGTGTTTGGGCATGCCTTCAAAGCTCAAGCAGGCAATTTACAACTTCGCCTTTGTTTTTTTGTTCCAGCATGTACAGAG
Source organism: Crocuta crocuta (assembly GCF_008692635.1). Lineage (NCBI taxonomy): Eukaryota > Metazoa > Chordata > Mammalia > Carnivora > Hyaenidae > Crocuta > Crocuta crocuta. The sequence goes on along the minus strand of NW_027532747.1, from coordinate 14,044,645 downwards.
TCATAAGGTTAGCCAGTGTGGAGAGATTAGGGCATTTTGAGATCTTTGCTGAGCATGTACACATCCTTGAACATACATGATACGTTCTAGATTCCCAGGAAAATGGTAGAGCTCTTCAAAGAGCCCTATAGACATCTCCTTCCCCAGTTCTTCCTTTTATGTTTTTTGATCAGCTTCTTGATTGCTCTGAGAGTTATCATCGCCTCAGGCAGCATCAGTTTTAAATAATTGTTGCTGATTGTTTTCTACAAAGATGGGCGCAGGATTAAAAGGCATCCATAGCAAATGAGCTCTGAGTCAGGTTACGTGAAGCAGGTGTTTTCATGGTCTGCCAGCTATGATGGATTATGGCGGTTCTAGTCTGCTCCTCCAGTAGCTACCAGCTTGCTGGTTTACAAGGTTACATGATTAGAAAACTTTTGTTTTCAAGATGACTTCAAAGCTAGAGAGAATGGGATGGGAGTATATTTACATGCCACTAGACTATCTGTTCTTACTGAGATCCATCCATTTTTCTTGAATAAATATTCCATGAAATTTTGTAGGCATTTGGTTAACTCCCAGAGTTGTGAAAAAATTGACTTGGACAATTTTTCCCATCAGTATTCTCACTGGTTTTATGGTAGAGTAGTAGACTGTTGGAGGATTTTACTCTGTTATTCCTGCACTCCCATTTATTTATACAGGGTTAATAGTGCCTTATTAAATCAGTTAATGTTCTTTACTGATCCTAAAATAATGAATATGTGGGGATGCTGCCCAATGTTTTCTAAGACAGATGATACATGGACAACTATATTACTTGGAGGATTTCTTTCTTCTTTGAAGGAGTAATAGCAATCTTCTAGGTCTGGTTCTCTTTCTAAATGAACTTTAGTGTTAGTGATTTTCAATTAAGGGTATCATATTTATATTGATTGGGCTAGTAGCTATTTTACATGATATAACTTAAATAGTTTTTGTAATAAATAATAAATCTATGTATATTCTGGGAAGGGGAAAGACACTCTGAGCATGTCTTTAGAAAATTTTCATGAGATGAGCTTAAACAGATTTTTGATAACCCTTTTTATTGATTTTCTTTAAATTACAAGGGTTTTGAATTCTATTCCAGATGCAATTGTCATAAACCATAGATATTCTTTGTATACACACACACACACATATGCATTTTACTTTGATATATATATCCAATATATATATATGATATATATATCCAATATATATATGATATATATATATATAGGATATATATAGGATATATATATATCCTAAAGGGGGAAAGTCACAATTACATAATCAGGGGTTTAAAATCAAATAAATTCTTAAATACAAATTGTTCATTTTATACATGTTAAAAAAAAAAACCCCACAGAAATCCTTCTGTCTGCTGTCTATACCCATTCACTAAATTTAAAATGCTAATTTACATTGGATGTTCTTTGAAAATTGTGTACATTGAACATAATACTCATTATTTAAGCAGATTTCAATGAATGTTGTAAAAAGGGAGGAAGTAAAGATTTTGTGCAGTTAAATGAGCTTTCAGTTTGACTTTCCAAAGAGCTTTTTATTTACAAATAAAACACTTTATTGCTTACCTTGTAAACATATGTCCAAAGTGGATATAAAGTTCCCAGAAGAATTGCTAATGTTACTAACGTTAAAACACACTCATCAGCATTCATAAAATAGTTTTTACCACTATAGAAAATGACTTTCTATAATATTACCATCATAAAGAAAAGTTTATTTTAAGGAAACTTCAGAGAAGCAGCTATTTATCCGATTCTGGATTTGACTGACTTCCAGACTCTTTTTTTTTTTTAATGTTTTATTTATTTCTAGGAGAGAGAGAGAGAGACAGCGTGAGCAGGGGAGGGTCAGAGAGAGAGGGAGTCACAGACTGAAACAGGCTCCAGGCTCTGAGCTGGCAGTCTGCACAGAGCCTGATGCGGGGCTCGAACCCACGAACCGTGAGATCATGACCTGAGCGAAAAGTCGGACACTTAACCAACTAAGCCACCCAGGTGCCCCCTGACTTCCAGACTCTTAAGATAACTCTAAGAACACTGGTAATTCTCAGTATTGAAGGATTTGTAAGTACTAAAAGCTCCTTAAATATTCTGCTGTTTCAACGTGATGCTTTTTCCCCCATTGTTCATGAACTTTTTACAAATATATATATATATATATAATGTTAGAACATAAACTATCCAATAACCAACTCCTTCTGTGCATTCTAGAAATGGGTCCACTAAGGAAGATTCCACAGTAAATCAAAAGTAAAGTGAATTGCACTCTTGCTAGAGAAAGATATATGTGCTATTCTGTTTTAAGTAACTGGTATGTTGAAAGAAACATAGAGGTTATGCTATGAGAATAAGAGCTCATAGACACCAGGCTAGCTGCACGGGAATCTTGAAGCCCCAGATTCTTCCCTTACCTGAAATGACACCTTGGACAAATTGTTCAACCTTCTGTATATAGTTTTCCATCTGTAAAATGATAATGTTATTATCCACATTTCAGGGTGCTAGGAAATTGATCAATATGTAATAGCTGATTCTTTTTTAAAAGCAGAAACATTTATTATAGAGTAGAAGACTGAGTGAGTTGGGACTATCTAAGTTGAACATCAACTCCTTGGCCTCATATGTCCAATAGGAAGCCAGAAGTATTTTTTCCAGGAGGGATGAGTGGAAAATTCAAGAAGATTTTTGAAAATAGTGTTGGGAATGATGGAATTCTTCCTCTCCATTTAAGGCGCAACCTTCAGGGGATCTGTGCTGTATCAGATGAGTTTGCATGTGGATTCAATCAGCCAAGTATACCACCTTGAAAGAAAATTTGAAGGTACTGGCCCTAATTGCTAGGTGTGTGGAATGCACTAGCCCCAGCCCACAGAAGAATATGATGGATAGCAACCTACAACCACCTTCTCACCCACGGCCTCTAGAGAAAGGTTTGTGAGGATACCCTACATGCTGACATACATGTCATCTACAAATGGAATGAGTCTTTTGTATAACATACAAAAGTGTTACATCATAGTTAAGATCCCTGGCTCAGTTAGAATTCTTGATCCCTCATTTACTAGCTATATGATTTTGGCTGAGACTCAGTTTTCTTATATATAATATAGAATATCTGCAATCAATCCAAGAGGATTATTGTGAGCCTTCAATGATATTATATATAGAAATTATTTACTGTAGTGACAGGTACATTAGAAATACTATATATTGATATAGTAATAAACTATTATTGATAAAGATTATTACATGCATCAGGATTGTTAATAATATACGTGCAGGAAGTACTGTCATCTAAAATATATCATAAAAATTTGGTAAGATATTTGAAGAGGAAGTCCAATTATTTATCTGCTGTAAATGTGTCTGATTCTGGAAAGTTTCTGGTTATGACCCATGAGCCCTCATAAACTCTTATATAAAGTTTGTAAGGCGCAAAGTTCTTAAAATGGAACTTCCTAAACCATGATCAGTAAGTAACATTTAGGAAGACCCTGAAATTTGAACCCAGATAGCACCTTTAAAAAAACAGGAACACAATCATGACTTCCTCCAAGTGTGATGTCCCCAGTCACAGTGGACAAAGAAGTTCTTGAAGTACAAGGGAAACTATGAAACAGAATGGCTGAAAATTAGTTTGAAGAGGTCAGGCTTTTAGTGAGTGATAGACAAAGTTGGTTTCAGGAGATTATCTTAGTGTTGGTTTTATCATCAGAGTAATATCTTCCCCCGTTAAGAAATAGGCTGGGTGAGGGGCACCTCGGTGGCTCAGTTGGTTAAGCATCCAACTTCACCTCAGGCCATGATCTCACCATTTGTGAGTTCAAACCCAGCACTCTGTGCTGACAGCTTGGAGACGGGAGCCTGCTTCTGATTCTGTGTCTCCCTCTCTCTCTGCTCCTCTTTCAAAAATAAATAAACTTTAAAACAATTTTTTAAAGAAATAAATTGGGTGATATTCAGCATTTGTATTAGTACATTAGAGTTTGGACATTCCTTTGTTGGAATGTTTTGGTGACGATATGAAAGAAAGACCCCAAATAAGGGAAATGTGAATGAATTAATCATGAAATAATGATGTCTGAAAACTGCAAGTTGATCAATTATAACTAACATAAGACAAATCAAGAGTGGGAAGAGTTCTTTAAAATGCATTTTTGGGACACCTGGGTGGCTCAGTCAGTTAGGCAATGGACTCTTTTTTATTTATGTTTTATTTATTTTTGAGAGAGAGACACAGTACTAGCAGGTGAGGGGCAGAGAGAGAGGGAGACACAGAATCTGAAGCTGAGCTGACTCCAGGCTCTGAGCTCTCAGCACAGAGTCCAATGCCAGGCTTGAACTCACGAGATCATAACCTGAGCCAAAGCCCAATGCTTAACCAACTGAACCATCCAGACCCCCCAAGCAATGGACTCTTGATTTGGGCTCAAGTCACGATCTCATGGTTGGTGAGTGCCGAGCCTGTTATCAGCACAGAGCCTGCTTAGGATTCTCTCTCACCGTCCCTCTCTGCCCCTTCTCTGCTTGCATGTATGCATTCTCTCTCAGTCTCTCTCTCTCTCTCTTTCTCTCTCTCTCAGAATAAATAAATAAACTTTAATAAAGTAAAATAAAATAAAATATGCTCTTCACTGTGCTTAAGGTAGAGTAACTAGTGTTGAACAGTGATATTAAGAGATCCTCAGGAATAATGAATTGATATTTATCACTTTTTTCAAAGGCAGTGGAAGGAACATAAAGTGTATTAGGGATTGATCAGGGCTGTNGAGGATGGGATTGCCAGTTAAAATTGAGGATGCCCAGTTAAATTTGAATTTCTGATAAACAATGAATAATTTTATTCATATGTCCCATTCAATATTTGGAACATACTTATAATAAAATGTATTCCTTGCTTATCTGAAATTTAAATTTAACTGGGCACCTTTTATTTTTATTTGCTAAATCTGCCAACCAAAATTTGGATAATAATGAGTTGTGGAGATTAAAAGAATTAATACACATTAAGCACTTAGAACTCTGTCCAACACAAAGGAAGTGCTCAATTAATGTTAGCTTTTAACAAAATGACTACTATTATCACCCTCATGTGAATATAAAAAGTTTTTTTTCATGAATTGAAACATGGTATCATTTCCCATATACAAATATTTGGCTATTCATATATCCAAAAGTCATAATCATTCCATGCAATTAATTTTTTAACCTGAATCCATGCTATTTGGGCCTTATGTTCTTGCATGGATAGCACCATGAGGTTTATCTTGTTTATAGCTCTTGGTTTGCCAAATTAATCTTTTAGGAATTGATTGTTCCTAGTTAGAGTATATATTCCCCAATTTAGTTATCTGTCCATTAGTGAAAAATAGAAGAATGATATCTGGCTTTGTATGAATGTCAATTGGCTGGTCTCTTTCCAGGTACTGATGGATGAAATAAAACTGCTTCAATTAAAGATATATTTCATGTATTTTCTAATAAGAGAAATGGAAACGGCTTGTAGTTTGAACTATTAGTCTATGCATATCATACTTCATGTCCCCCATTTCTTTTTATTCCGTCATAAATTCTGTTCAATTTTAGTCCAAGAGACACAAGGCCTTGATTTTCTCCAAGGAAATCTTATTCAAGAAAAATCACAACTATCAAATTCTTGTGTTTACTTGGGCCACATTCAAGTGTAAGCACAATATAAGAATATATAATCTAACTCTATCATCATCACCCATTCTAGAAAAGATCTTTTAAGCAGAAAGTAGAAAGAAAGAAAGAAAGAAAGAAAGAAAGAAAGAAAGAAAGAACAAAAGAAAGAAAGAAAAAAAGATTTAGATGGGAATCACCTTTCTTAGGAGGAGGAATAGAACCCCAGAGAAATTTAGGTACTAAGAATGTAGGACTATGATCCTTTCCTGTCTGGTTGACTTGTAAACTGAGTCTTCTCAGAGTTCTTCAGCCCACCATGGCATTGATGTTTGGAATATAGATGGCAGCATGGTAATCCTAGGAATGTGACATGGGATAGCCTAAAGTCAAGTTCTCATACATGTCATAGAGGCATAAATTGTCACCTATGTCATCTCATATAGTCAGATTGTTGCAGACAGGACACAAAGAACCAGCAGCGTTAGAAGGATCTTTCCTAGTGGATAAAGACCATATAATCAGAGACCAAATGACAAAGTATCTCTGCAAATACTGTCATAAAATAGTTCAGGCCAATGATCAGATGCAAACCCCGAGGACAGGAAGCTATGAATCCCTCCCAACTTCCAATTTAATGCTCCTCCAATTAGAAATGATGGAGGAGAGTAGCCTACATTGCTTGAGTTTTCTTCCTAAATCAAGAGAAAACACTGAGTTGTTTTTATCCAGGTGGATATTTTCATCCTGGATGGAAGGTGGAGTGGTGGTAAGAATTTTAAGATGGAGAGGAAATCTATTTATTATAGACAAAGCTGCATTCCTCATTCTTCATCTAAAGCTCCCATGGTGTATAATACTTGAAGATGTATATCTGCCTTTGATAATTATAAAACCAGTCTAAATGCAACTTATTCTAAACATGTACATAACAAATTTATGAGATGGTTTAAATGAATGCTCATTAGATATATGAAAACATTCATATAGACATTAAGAAGAACAATGTGCCAAGCAGAGTACTAGGTGCTTTATAAATGTGTTTATTTTGCTCTTGACCATAGTCTTAAGAGATCTGTAATTTTGCCAATATTAAACCTGAGGCTCCAAGATATTGAGTAAGTTGTCCGAGTCCCATACAGCTTGTAAGTGGCAAAGTTTGGGTTTGAATGAGAGCTATTTACTTCAAAATAGAAACTCTTTGAGATATCAGAACACAGTGCCTCCCTGCTAAATATTATTTGTTATCAGTCACTGCTCAACTTAATCTGGGATAGCTTGGCTGAAATTTATAGGTATTTTCTCTCTTTCATTTATATTTCAAGAATACAAAGGCCTTGGCCAAAACCAAGTTTTCACAGAGGTAGATTCTGCCCACTTCAGTGCTTTTGGAATTAGAAAACTTTGCATCAAAAATTCTCAATTGCAAACTGAACATGCAGAGTGCAGAAATAGGTATTTTATTCCTTCCTGATGAAAGAAGAAAAATCTACTGGATTTTTGACAAAAGCTTGGGATTGGTAAAAGCATCAATAGCAGAATTCCTCAGAATATGTCGCTTCAACTCTTGAACAGATGTTTCTCTCCAAAAAAAGTACAGATACTGAAATTACATTTGACATTGGACTTAACGGCTAACCATGGAGTTCTCTTAATGTCAAGTTCAGGAGATGCAATCTGAGGTATTCTTGTTTTAACTGAGTCCCAATCAAATGGTGTTCCTTCAGGTAGTGTTCATAGCTCTTGTAAGCCTTGTCTCTTAATCCTGGGCCATTGCTCTAGAAACTGGCAGAAAAGTGCAATGGTTTCTGGCACATACTAAATTAGTTTCACTACTTGAGTATACTGAGGCGACCTGCCCACCATATTTTACGTGATTTCAGGGACAGAGTAAATAGAAAACTTTGAAGGGAGAGTCCCTGGAACTTTTACTCACTCCATCATTTTTTTCTGGAAGTTTCTCGGTAGTTAATACATAATCTATGTTGCTTATTTTGCTGCAAGTACATTTCCTCAGTTAGCCTATGAGAATAGACATTTTTTTTAATGACCACTTGAAGAACATTACTTCAGACTCCCCACTACCCCACACAATATTTAAAAAGCTGTCTACAGAATTGAAAGAAAAGAATATCTGGGGCTATTACTTCAATGTTAAGCATAGTTTGACAAAACAGATTAAATTAAATTGTTCATATTAGATTAGAAGCTTCTTTCCTGCTACCAGGGCTGAGGAATGGACTGGTCTAAATATCTTGATGAAATATTCACATAATGTCAAATTTTTGTGGAGAAAAATTACTTTTCATAAATTGAAAAAAATGCTGTAATCAATGCTTTACACATTGCCTTTAAGATATTTTAAAAAACAGTTTCTTTTGATGCCATATCATACTGACCCAAGAAATCTCGAGCATTTTTTTTTATTTTAGATACAATAAATGTATTTTTCACCTTAGAAATATGAGGATGAGGAGAGTCCTTGGAGTCCGATAATGTTCTAATATCCATAACGGGGAAAAGGGGTTCTTCTACCACCCTTAGAAATATCTGATCTTGTCAATTTAGAGGCTCCATGGCAGTATTCTTAAATGCAAGAAATTTGCTTTTCTTCTTGGCTGTTTCTAATGGCTGGAGCCACATTTATGAGATACATTCATGAATGGCTAATCCATTTGTCTAGAGAGGTTTCATCTGTTTCCCTGAAGAGAATAATTTAAAATATCGCTGACCTATCCTTTGTCCATAGTCACATGAGTATTTTAAGAATTCTTGGGGAATTATAAAATTTTACCCAGAACAACAGTGTGCCAAAAAACTCATACAGTAATTTCTTTTGCAATAGTACAATTTTAATAACTAGAATATCATTTCTGGGGTAAACATAGTATGTTACAATTTAAATGATTTAATTTAACCCCACCCTAACCAGAGCTTTGACAGTATGAGTCAATAAAAAAAAAGACACTTTCTGTCAATAAACTTATGGTGTTTATATTTCACTTAAAATCATACTTTGTTGTTTTTTTCCCAGAAGCTTAGACAAAAATTTTAAAATCTGTAAGAAAAGTTTTTCCTAAGAAACCATTTATCTTAAGCTGAGGATGGAAACACAGGAGAGCTTTGACATTTTGAAACTGGTTCAAGGAACTGGCAATGTAAAAACACATGAAAAAGCAGAGAACAGTTTAAAGAAAAGGTTACTATAGTCTTTTGCAGTAATCCTAAAGATATATAGTTCATATTGTGCCAGATTTAAATAAAATTACTTTTGGGGAAACGTTCTTATTCTACTAAAACTAGCTTTCCTCTCCTCATCAATTAGATAATATATTAAGCACTAGTGATAGAAAGACATTTGAAAGCACTGCCATTTTAGCATAATCCTGATTAATGTCTATAAGGCTCTATAGTCTGCATTAGGGAAAACTCCATATTAAGAGAAAAACTTAGCTTTGTGTGAGTAGCACAGGAAGAAACATGCTCAAAACACTGACCTGGAGGCTCTCAATGATGCCACCCAGTGCATTTTAGATCATCAAGGAATGTTTAAGAATTGTAATCTGTAGTTTTATCAGTAAGGGCATTAGTCTATGGCTAATTAGTAATTTATGGATGGCTTATATTAAAACATTATTGGAACTGTATCTTTTATTTTCTATTAACATACCAGTCATTATATTTTACTACAAGTTCAGAAGTTGGAGTATAACATAAGCCAACATGAAGGTAGTATTTGACATCCTGGACTTTCCTCTTGTGGTATCAGAAACCATGAATGGAGAAAATCACTATGAGGGCAGAATTTGATGGAAAAAATTTATACACTTTTTTTAAATTAAATGTTGGGTTTCTAGAACATCTGAGTGTCTTTAAGTTTTTTTTTTTTTTTTAACCAGTTGTTAGCATCTCCAGGATATGCCAGAAATGTTCAATGATGTTTGAGGTGGCTTGACTAGCTCTCTTGCGGTTACCAGGCCAGTAAGATCTTGATGGAATATTCATATGATATAGCAGCAGGCAAAGCATAAGCCACTTCAATACAGCAAAAGCTGTGACTTCAAATTGAACTTCCCAGGCTAAGTTACTTTGAAATATATCTATGATGATGAGAAATTATTAGGGATTTAATGAAGAGGTGGGGCATACCTCATCTTTTAGTGGTGTCCTCCCTCAGAGGCTCATCATTTTAAGATAAAAAATGATCATTGCTGGGAGCAAAAAATTTTTTCCCTTTTATACATGTAATTAATTCTGACAAATTGTTTACATTTATCATTTAAGAAACTGTAATCGTTCAGTCTCTTGGGCCACACTTCTACATGAGGATATACATTTCAGCAGGTACTTCCTGGAAAGGAGGACAACTCTTTATCAGGATAGCAAATAAAGAGGACAAACCCAATTAATCCACATGGATTATTAAAATACAATTTTACTAAAGCAAACTGAAAATTTGTAAATTGATTAACATAAGTGTATGTAGTAGCAATACTAATAGTAGGACACTTACTATTTGCAAGCCAGTGTCCTTGATATTTGAAGTATGTAGATATGTTTATTAAAAAATGACCCCAAAGACCTCAATCTAGACTGCTATGTTAGTCAACTTGGGCTGCCATAACAAAGTACCATAGCGTGGGTAACTTAAAAGCATTTATTTACTTTCTCACTGTTCTGGAGTCTAGATCATGATGCCAGTATGGTCAGGTGCAGGTAAGAGCCCTCTTTGGCTTGCAGATAGACATCTTGTCTCTCCATGTTGTGGAGACAGTATGCTCTCTGGTATCTCTTCTTAAAAGGACATTAATCCTATAGGATCAGGGCCCTACCTTTATGATTTCATTTAACCTTAATTAATTCTGTAATTGCCCTATTTGCAAATATAGTTATGTTTGGGGTTGAAGCTTCAGCATAAGAATTTGAGGAGAACACAAACATTTGGTTCCAAAAATTATAGTACTTTCTCCCTATAACAATCAGGGGGGAAAAAGATAAGGATAAAAGAAGAAAAATAAAAGAATACAAAAAAGAGTATGAGGAAAGATTAGTAAATTACTATGGACTTCTAAAATGTAGTCCATGGCAAACACAGTATGATATATAGATGATGCATATGTTGACCATAGATTTCTTTCTCTTTTTTTTCTTTTTTCTTTACTTATTTTTGAGACAGACAGAGAGAGACAGAGCACGAGCAGGGGAGGGGCAGAGAGAGAGGGAGACACAGAATCTGAAACAGGCTCCAGGATCTGAGCTGTCAGCACAGAATCTGATGCGTGGGCTCAAACACACGAACTGAGAGATCATGCATGACCTGAGCAAAGTTTTACGCTTAACGGACTGAGCTACCCAGGCGCCCCTGATTTATTTTTCAAGTTGGGTCCCTTTTAGAATTTAGAGGGGCTCTACTACTCATTGCAGATTTGGTGAAGCCCAAAGGCAGCTGGCAAACGGCACGGGTATACTGGTTGCATGGATTCATGTAGTCTTATTGAAGAACAGCATGGGAAAGAAGAACAAGGCAGAGAGGATTTCTTTACATGGAAAGAAATAAGTTGAGGTTTAGACTCAGATTGCAAGCCAATGGAAGCCAGGCAAAACTTTTGGAGGCAGGAGTGCCATGATCCGAGCTGGGCTTCATTATGACCAATGGAGAAGCTCTGTGAGTGGACTATATAGGCAGAATTTAATAAAAATGGTGGCTGTGGAAAGAGATGTTAGGGAGATATGCAGGCAGAGGTGACAGTGCACAGGCAGGAAGCATAGCGCTGAGGGCCACTATTCTCTCCTTACATACTCATTTTTTCTGTTTTTAACTGAAAAGTCTTTTAATGTTTATTTATTTTTGAGAGAGAGAGAAAGCATGAGCAGGGAAAGGGAAGAGAGAGAGAAGAGACAGAGGCTCCAAAGCAGGCTAGGCACTGACAGCAGAGAGCTTGATATGGGGCTCGAACTCACAAACGGTGAGATCGTGACCTGAGCCAAAGTCGGAGGCTCAACCGACTGAGCCACCCAGGCACCCCTCCTTACACAATTTTTGTTCTTCATTCCATTCTTTGGTCTTGGCACTAAATATTCAAAACCTGCTCTTTACCGTGTGGAAGGAGGTTGTAAGTTCCAAACATCATGAAATGCTGCTGCTCAGTTGAAAAGTTCTGTGGATGAGCAGTCGGCTCAGGTGACCTCTCAAAGGTAATATTTTCTTATGCCACTAAAGCAGACCTCGTGTGTAAAAAGAGTAATATATTAAACACTGTTCTGCTTGAGGGATCTTCCAAAAGTCTCCAGGTACTTCCTAGCTGAGATCTCTTCATCCTTCAAAATAAAAGTAAAAGGCAATGCAGTCTGGGAATTTAAATGTTTCCAAGATTTCTTACATTGCCCTTTCAGAGTACAGTTTGGTAGGTTTTAGATAAGAAAAAGTGAAAAGATATTACGTTATAAACCATACACTGCGTATTAAAAATATCCTTAATGTGAATAGAAAAACGAGCAAGTTACTATTCTCTGCCCCTCTACCTCTACTCTTACTATGCACCACTGGGGGCAAATCTATGTTAGAACTGACCAGTTGACCTGAACAATATTTAGATGTTTGCCAAAAAAGTTATAAGGACAGGAAAACCTTATCATAGATCATTTTTGTTCATTCATCAGATCAAAGTTTGGTCATTTTGTTGTTTATGGGTAGCTTCACAACATTGGTCTTCAGATTTCTCTTGCTTTTCATGGACAAGGATACAGTAGACTTTTTTTTTTTTTTTTCTCACCACATGTCAAAGAGGTGTTTAGGAATGATTTTCTGGGAAGTTAAGTTTATCCACAGACCTGCAGGCAGAAATCTTTTCTAGTAAAAACTGCTATTCCAGGCTTCATATAGAACTCTTTACAAAGACTTAGTATTCAGTTGTTATAGTCACACATCTCAGAACAACTTGTGGAAACATCAATTTAATTATAACAATTTATGACAGCCATTTACTTCTGAATCTTTTGCTAGGCACAGGTCATACTCAGGAGTAATTAATTCTCAGCCTGATGAGGGAAATAAGTAGGGAATAAGTACGTCTCTTTGTTCTGGGCAATGAATACAGTTTTCAGGTAATGCAAATGGAAAACATAGGGAGGGAAAATAACACCCTCCTACATAAAGAAATCTCAAAGACCTTGAAATAAGTAACTGAGCATTTGAGAAAATCTCAGATCTTGCAGTGAGATGAAATGCATACATTTAGAATATTCTGGGGAGTTCTGAAACCATTTTGACTTTAATCATAAAGCCATTGGTTCCTTTGAAGAATGTGCTAAGGGCAAGCAAGATACTGGAAAGCCGGAGGAATTAGAAAGTGATACAATGGAACATAAACAAAGCTGAAAAACACAAGATTGGTACGTGGCCCAAATATATTTTCAAAATATTATTTCAAAGAACTTCATGTTAAAAAACTTAAAATTATTAAAATTCATAGGGATGTGGATTTCACAGAATATAGGCTACCATCTATAAGATGAGACAACTAATAAGAAAAATAAGAGGCTGCAGAATGGTGACATAGGATCCTTCAAGCCAAAGTTAAGAGGTCAAGACCAAGTCATGTGGGTCCAGTGATGGTGAGAGAATTAGGGATACTTTCCTTCAAGGGAATAAGAGATTTCATTCCTAGTGTCAAATTTGAGTTTGGCACCTCGAGAGAGAAAGGAAATGATGACAAGAGGAGGGCCATAGAAAAATAAAATGCCCTCCACTTCCTGAGCTCTGAAGGCAGGGCACCATCATAAGGAATGTGGTTATTTGATGAGATATGGAGGAAAACCCACCAAACAGGTTTGAGGTAAAAGAACTCGTTTAGTGACAAAACCATAGGAGTGAGAAGTGAAATTTAAAGAAAATAATAAGGGAGTCTTTTTTCAGCAATCATGAAGACCTACCATTCACGTTACACTTGCTTCATAAAGACTTACTTGGGGATAGGAAGTAGGGCGAGTTCTTATTTTACCAGTGTCCCCACCCATTTCAAGTTTATGATATACAAATTTGAAAAGCAAAGCTATTGTTTTCACTGTGGTCAAGAAAGAGAGTAAGTGGTTTGTGAGTAGGATGTTGAAGAGCAAGAATGACACTACCAGACCCAGTTGGCACTGGCCATAGGGATCCCAAGAGACACTCAGCTAAGTAGGAGGGTTTGAAGTAATATTGCACAGGCTAAGTTGAGAGTCTTCCAACATTCCTGTACATGAGTGCCACCTGCCATATTCTCTCTGCTGCAGATTCACAGGATCCACCTCCTGAGAAGCTGGTTGAAGAGAAAGGGGTAAGACAGGCTTGAATCAGCTGTTTTTCCAAGTATCCATTTTTTGGTTGATGTGGTTATTTCCCCAGCCCAATTTTGAAAAATTCTTGGAAACATAAGTGAGAGGCAAAACAGTGTAAAGAACACACACAAAATCCTGTGGAAATAAGAAAGCCTTCAGAGTCAATTCCTAAATGCAACCTGTGGGGTTATAACACGATCCCAGAATGTTATAGAGGGTGAGTGGGGAGACTCATGTAAAGAGCAATAATTTACTGAAAGGCTCAAGATAGTTAGATTCGCATTGTAAAAAACATGCATCTCCAGAAATTAAAGTTATCTTTAGTTCATTTCAAGCACTGGGATTGTCAAGAGCCTTTCTTGCTTCCTAATGCAAAAGTAATGCTTAAGTAGACCATTATACATTAAAACAGAAGCTGAAAAGCAAAACTGAGAAAAACGCCGTTTACTTGGGTTGTATATAATAAAAAGCACTCTGTTCCAATACTAGATGATTGGTACTGGTAATGAATAATACAAGGAAGGGGCATGAAATGATTTTCCAACTGATTTAAATTATTTTACATTTACCAATTAAATCAAATTAAAGTAAGTCAAGAAATATTCAACTTTAATATATTTTTCCCAACAAAACTGCTTCTTTTTTCATGTTTGGGATTCCTCAGGCTTTAAGTCCCAGGCAATATGCATTAAAATCATTTAAGGGGTTGGTTCAACATCCAGATTTCTGCACCCTACCTCACATCGACTGAACTGGAATCTTCAAAGCCTGACTATGAATAACTGTCTTTTAAACAACTTCTAAGGACAATGGGATGCACCTAAAGTTTGGATTTGCTTTCTTTTGAAATATCTCAACCCTTATTTTGATAGTATGCCAGGAAGAACAAAGTTGGTTAAACTAGTAAATAAAATATTGGCCTACATCAATAATAATGTCAGTAAATAGTAAATAACAGCTTCTCTGACCTTTTGTGTGTTTAGTCTGTGGACCAGCATCATCAGCATCTGTCTGGGAGCTTGTTAAAATTGAAGAATCTCAGGCCCAGCCTCAGAATGGCCAAATCAGAATCTACATTCTAAAAAATTAAAATTAAAAAAGGTGCAGCTGATTTTTGTGTACATTAAAATTTGAAGAGAACTGAGTTATTATACTCCACAAATTCCTTGAACTAGGTCAACGATGCCCAGGTGAAAATTTTATTGCAGGCCGAAAAAGAAGCAAGAGTTGAGGAAAAGATTAACCTATGGCAATTTGGGGAAGAAAAGAAAGAGAGCTTGCAATGACCTCCAGGGGAGCAATATATTCTAGGAGCAATCATTTTCCCTGAGATGGACCCTGATTCCAGAAGGGATTGTTGGACGCAGTGTTATTTTGATTTTACTGGGTTCAGGTTGATGGACATCACACTCTCTATTGGGATTTAAGCCTAGAAGCCCTGGGATTAGGAAGCTTCAGGTTGTTACCAACATTTCGCTGGTCATTTTAGGTGTTTTGTACTTGTCTTACATTATATTGTACATCATTTGCTTGTTTAATTATGGAATATTGCTAAAAGTGATCAGCTTAAAATAAGTTCTCTCTATTTCTCTCTTCTCTCTTTCTCCTTCCCTTTACTTTCATCAACAGTGTTACCAAAAAGCTACAAAGAGCCCTTTTCTTGTTCCAGAAAGAGGCCTGAACTTTGAGGCAGAAAACTTAGGTTACAAAGTCTACTTTTTCCATTTTGTGTTAATAGCCACAATACATTGAACTATTAAATCGTGCCAGGAACTACAAATCAGTCCTGAAAGAAAACTATTATTTCAATTTAAAAATAAGAGAACTTAACCCCCAAGAGTTTCAAACGAAAAAAAATGTCTAAAATCATACTGTTAGTAAATGTCAGGCTGAAATTTAGAACCATACCTGCTTAAACCCAAATGTCACCGATTATGCTAATATTCTGGGGGGACTTGGATAAATTATTTAGGTTCTTTGAATTTATTTTTCTCACCTATAAACTGATGAGGCAGGCCTTGAGATGCTAAACTAAAAGATTTTCAGTTTGTGTGGAATTCTTAATTCTGCTATCTGTATTTATAGCTTCCAAAATCTAATATATATATGCATATATATATAATTATATATATCATTATATATATGTTATATATATTCTTTCCAAGATGAAATTATTCATCATGATTTTAATCTGTAATAAATAATATAATCTTGTCTTTTTTTCTATAATTAAAAATTTCAAAAGTATAAAACTATTTGTTGCCCTTTAGAATAGGTGATTTTCAGATCTCACTTCAGAAAACACATCTGTGCCCACATAGTGCCCCTCTTGCACATCCTAGAGGTGTAAAGCACACACTGAAAATAGCCAACTTGGAAAAAGAACTAAGTTGGAGACCTTACTCCACCAGACTCTGAGTCTTATTCTAAAGCTACAGTGACAAGGGCATTGTGGTACCAACATAGGGAACATAGAGAAGTAGAATAATGTAGCAGAAGGAATCCCGAAATCAATTTAATGCATATATAGTTAATTGAGTTTGAGAAATATATGAAGATAATTCAGTAGAAAAGGATGATTTTTCAAAAATGGTGTTTGAAACAGAGATCCTCATGCAAAAAAGGAGAAGAAAAAGAAAGAGAAGCAAGAAAAAAAGAAAAAGGAAAAAATTTGATCTGTAAATCATGCCATATGTGAAAATTAACTTTAAATTTATTATAGACCTACATTTAAATACTAAATACATAGAGTTTCTATGAAGAATATGAGGGAAAATATGTTTAATGTTATTTTGAGAAAGATTTTTTTTTCTTTTTTCTGGTGGGGGGAAGATTTCATAAATACAACACCAAAAGCACAACCCATAAAAGAAATAAAGATAAATAACACTGCCTCAAAACTAAGAATTTCTGTCTTTGAAAGATACTGATTGGAGAATGAAAAGACAAGACACAGACCAGAAGAAAGTGTTTGTAGATCATATATCTGATTAAAGACTAGCATTCAAATATATTTTAGGGGCTCCAGGGTGGTTCAGTCAGTTAAGTATCCGACTTCAGCTCAGGTCATGATCTCACGGTTTGTGAGTTCAAGCCCCGCATACGGCTCTGTGCTGACAGCTGAGCCTGAAGACTCCTTCGGGTTCTGTGTCTCTCCCCATCTCTGACCCTCCCATGCTGTCTCTCTCTCTCCCTCAATAATAAATAAAAACATTAAAATTTTTTAAATAAAAAATATATTTTAAAAAAAGCAGCCCTCAAAACTCACTAATAAGGAACCAACCAACCCAACTTTAAAAATGAGCAAACTTTTAAAAGTAATGAGCAAAAGAATTGAAGAGACATTTTTTTTTTTTCAGAGAAAATATATGAATGGCAAATCAGTACATGAAAACGTTCTCAGCACATTGGGAAATGCAAATTAAAACCTCAATGAGTTACATCATGGTGACTATAGTCATTATTAATACTGTATTGTTCACTTGAAATTTGCTACAAAAGTAGATCCTAATGTTCTCACAACACAAAAAAATGGTAACTACATGAGGTGATGTGTTCTTTAACTTGATTGTAGTAATCATGTCACAATATATACATATATTAAATCATCACATTTTACACCTTAAAAAAAAGAAGTGTGTCATGGGCATAAGAAATAAAACATTATACAAACATCTGGGGGAAAACCACAATGGGTCTGTTAGAATGACTAAAATTGAGAAGTCTGACCACACCAACTGTTGACTTCACTGTTGACCAAAGATGTTGATAAGGATAAAGAGAAACTAGTACCCTCATCCACTGCTGGTGAGAATGTAAAATGGTACCAGGATTCTGGTAAACAGCTTGAGAGTTCCTTACATGTTAAACAAGCATATTCCTCACCCATTCAATCTTAAGTATTTACCCAAGAGAAATGAAAGCAAAAGCTCATGAAAGCTGTCTTTTCATAGCAGCTTTATCTGTAACAGCCTAAAACTGGAAGCAACTCTGATATTCATCCACAGAATGGACAAATGAACTATGGTATATCCATTCAATGAAACACTATTCAGCAAAATAAATAAATGAACTATTGATACAACAACATGGAGACCTCTGAAAATAATTATGCCGAGGAAAAGAAACCAAACCAAAAAAAANAAAAAAAACAAAAAAAAAAAAAAAAAAAAAAAAAAAAAAAAAGAATATGCATCATATAATTCCATTTATATAAAATTTTAGAAGATGCAAACTAATCTTCAGTGCCAGACATGAGATCAGTGGTTACATAAGGATGGGAGGGATGGGAGGGAAGCTGGATTACAGAGGAGAACAGGAACACTTTTGGGCAGTGATGATTAACTTGATTGTGGTGATGGTTTCATGGCACATACATGCATCTGCATCATATGTTGATACATATGCATGATATATACATATAAAAACTACCAAATTGCATACTTGAAATACATGCAGTTTGCTGTATGTCCATTATATTTTAATAAAGCTATTTTATTAAAAAAGGCAAAGGGTATTAGAGTTCTCTAATCCTCAAATTTTGGTGTAATCCACTTGTGAAATCAGCTGTCATAGTGGTCTTTTTTTAATGGGAATAATTAGTGTCCTGAATAAATTAGTAAATGGTTTATTAGTTTATTTCATTTGGTTTTCAAAACTAACCATTGGATCTATTTGTTAGTTCTATCATTTTCCTGCAATTTCTAACATAAATTTCCTTTGACCCAAGTTAAGAAGCAATCGAATATGGTTGATATATCAGATTAGCAAAACAGGAATGACAATGGAAAAAATTTCAGTATTTAAAGAAAAATTAGAATTGTTTTCTTAATTGGTATATTTTGTACCTCTCCCCCCTTAATTTTTTCAGGGAGGATTCATGTAATATTTCTGTTGAGGTAAATCTTTGAACAAATATTGTTTTTAAAACTATGTTTTAAAACATAGATATGTCTCTACTCCAATGTTTATAACAGTGCTACCAACAATAGTCAAAGTATGGAAAGAACCCAGATGTTCATCAACTGATGAATGAATAAAGAAGATGTTGTACACACACACATACACACACACATACACTACGGAATAATACTTGGCAATCACAAAGAATGAAATCTTGCCGTTTGCAACAACATGGATGGAACTAGAGTATATTATGTTAAGCGAAATTAGTCAGAGAAAGATCATATAACTTCACTCATATGTGGAATTTAAGACACAAAACAGATGAACATAGGGGAAAGGAAACAAAAATAATATCAAAGCAGGAGGGGACACAAACCGTAAGAGACTCTTAAATACAGAGAACAAACTGAGGATTGCTAGAGGGGTGTTGGGTGGGGGGACGGGCTAAACGGGCGAGGGGCATTAGGGAGGACACTTGTTAGGATGAGCACTGGGTGTTATGTGTAGGGGACGAATCACTGGATTCTACTCCTGAAGTCATTATTGCACTATATGCTAGCTTGGATATGAATAAAACAAATTAAAAGAGTATTGCCCAGAAGATTCCTAAAGAAAGTAGTATCTTTTTCGTACTTATTTATAACATGGACTTAATTATCTCCAGGCAAGAAGAGTATTTGTCTCTTACAGCAACCATTCCAACCATTCCAACATGTCAAACTTAACCATTGTGATCTCTTTGCACTGTCCAGTTAATGGCCTACAGCAACAATGGGAAAAAAGTAGATATAATATAGAAGCCTTGATTTTTCTATATGTATTTTGATATTAAAATGATCCAAGTTCTTAAGGTGTTATAAAATCCTACAACTGTAATCAGTTATTTCTCCATCATCCATTTCAATCGCTCAAAACACCTACTGTTTCCCTATTTATACATCACTCTCTGTGCTAGACATCATGTTAAGTGCTTTACAAACACCAATTTATCTAAACTTTGGAACACCTCTATAAAATAAACTCTGTTTTAATTCCCCTTTTACCGATAGAGAAACTGAGACACAACCAAGATACCTGCCTTAATGGCAAAGTCTGACACTACTCCAGCCATCTGGCTATAGAAGGTGTGCTCTGAACCCTTTCCATGTTGCTTCTCAGGTTTCCTACTTTTCCTTTTTCTCCTCTGTTTTGCATTTGAGGACAGCAAATTCATTTATGAACAGATGACAAATTCTATGTCAGAGGATGGGGAAAAAATAGGGGAGATGGGGACACAAGATTGAAAGTCTCTGATAGAGACAGGCAGGCGTGTAGGGACTCTCCTCATCACTGAATGCTAAAAAATAAAATCCCACTTGGGGTACTTTCAACCACAATAAATAAATAATTATTTAAATAAATAAATTATATATGTGTGTGTGTGTCTTATAATAGTAAAAAATATAATAACATACTATTTTTCAAGACTTGGGTCTATTTCCTAATTGAAAATTAATATTCACTAATTAAATGCACTATAAGTTATTTTGCTGTTCAAATTAAATTGCATAGCTGTCAATAAATATTTTTAAATTATGTGTGATGATTATGTTTTCAAATAATTAAATTACAAATGATAGTTTATATAAGTGGATTCGTACTTATAATGCTATAGATCATAATGATTGACACAACCCCTTTGCATTATCTCAGTGAAAATTCCAGTCATATGTCTGACAGAAGTACTGAGTTGAGTTGCTAGCATAGTTTAAATCCACATGCAGCTTTGCCTCCTGTTTTTATACATTATGAAGCGGCTGTCAGGTAAGGTTGGAAAGAATGGATGCACAACATTGAGTCATAATGGTATGCATGTTCATATTTGTCATTTTAAGAAATGTAAACCAAATGTGCACAACTGAATAGAAATATGTCCTGTGTGCACATGAATCACAAATGGTCCTTCCTGGAGCTCTGTGGCTCTAATCAGTGCTCACATATGACTGAGAGTGGTCATTTACCTGCCTCCCAGCTTTCTCTGTGCTGTGGGGGGAACAGGAGCTAATTCTTTTGGTTAGAAGTTGCAGCTGTTATGTCTGGAGAGAACTGTGCTCTGTATAGCAGTTGCCAAAAATATATGAATGAAAATAAAGTGGAGGTCTCATTGAGGAAAAGACTGTAATTGTATCTTAAACTAAAATTGCTTCACTGGGGTAGTAGATGAAAAAAAAGATAGTAAACAGCATAGTTAAGTCATAGAAGATTCGAAGAGTAGTGATGTTTATTCGCCTTGATTTAAAATATTTGAGAATAATGAGTTTGAAAGAAGCATTAAAATGTGTAAAATTTTACAAAGTTGGTTCAACGTTTATGGCTTTATTCAGGAGATGAAGAACTTGCTTGCTGAAACAGAAAAAAAAGTTTTATATCAGTTGTATACAAAGAGATAAAACTAGAATTTGGTTTACTTTCTGTTAAAATAGTTGTTTGAAAAAAATAAATAACCTGTGTCTGTGTCTTCTGTATAGTTTGCCTGAATAACAGACATTCTTCATATCATGAGAGCCTGTTAAATTTTAGCGATTTTTTTGGCCTGTTTTTGAATAATTTTTTAATAAGTCGCTTCTGAAAAAGCTACAGACCCTAAAATTCTTCATTATTTGGCACAAAGTAACAGTATTTATCTTAAGTAAAGTGTGTTTCCCTTAAATATTACCTCAAACTTTGTCTTTATACACCTATGACTTATGTTCATGTCTTTTCTGCTTTGCCAATTATTTTTAATATTGCCTTTTTTTCAAATTCAAGCCCCCAAATCACAGTAATAAAATATCTTTTACACTAACCTATCTTGGGGTTTGCCAAGCTGCCTCTAGGTAATGCCAACACTAGCTCGCTCGCTTTGCAAAATGAAAAGGCTAGAAATAAGTAGGTATGTTTGGCATTTTTTATGTTTTTAATTTACTTCACGTTATTGCAAGAGCTGTCCTATTCATCAAACCCACAATGTGAGAAGAGCTAGAAAAATCAAAAAAGAAGCTCAACCCATACAGGCTAATTATATACAAGTAAAATGATACCAATATGAATGCATTTACACAAATGTGTACTTTTCATGTTGGACAGAAACAAAATCTTGTTTGTGCACAAAGGCTGGTGGAGTAACTTTCAACAAATTGATTTTTAAACATGTTTTATATCTAAGTTTAAATAGATTTTTTATTTATGAGGACTCTTTTGCAATTTTTCCTACAACGGGAGTCATCCAGTTAGAAAAGATGGTTCAGAATCTGTTTTTAATTTTATATGAAGTCATCACTGAAATCACCCCAACCCTGAAAGGGATTCAGATCAGCTTCAATTCACTGGCCAAGGTCGCTATGGAGGACAGAACGGGCCTAGACTTCCTCTTTGCTCACGGTGTAGTCTTTGTAATTGTTAATACATTCTACTCTACCTTGATTAATGCCTTGCACCAAGTGGAAAAGTCAATACAAAAATTTAAGGAAAATGTCATCTGACTTAATAAGGTAGACTGATGAGTTTGGCTGCCTGGGTCAGTCCCTGGTCCCAGGTGGCATGGAAGTGAAGACTGCAGATTGGCCTCATCCTCCTGCCTGGAACCCTGTTGATGGTAGCCTTAATTAAACACTGTATGAGACAAATTGAATGGATTTGTTGCCAACCTCTGCTGGCAAGGTTATAATTAGAGTAGTTGACAGTAGTATACTCATGAAAGGGTTTGCTGGATGCAAAACCTGTCAAGAAAAGAGGTATGGAGACAAATTTCCATGTGTCTCCTGCAGTTCTGTACATTTTTCCAGACAAAACCCAAACAGACTTTTGTTGAGGATGATCTTCTTAAGGGTGCTCGTATTGATAACAACCTTGGAAAATAGAGTCTCACTCAAGATTAAGGGAGAGTATTCATTTATTGTCCAATATAATAAATAGGTTTGCCTGTAGTCCATTAAAAAAGAATTGGGTTTCCTAAGCTTGAGATTCCTCCATTGTCACACAAACCCATTGCTGACCACCATTCATCAGTGTTCCTCTATGTTGTCCCATCAGGCTGGGGACACAAACGTGAAGCTCATGCTGCTTGCTGTTCTGTGAGTCATAAAGTTGTTTGTCTCTGACCCAGAAATCTTCTGTTTTCACTCTGGACCAATGAAACTGCGGCATTAGCTTGTTAGTTTATAGGTTAAAGGACATTATATGAAATAGCTAAAACCTGAAAGAGCCCAAATGTCCATTAGCACTATACTTAATAAATGATACAAAGGACTTCTATAAAGCAATGAAGTGAAGCTACTGTGAATCTCACAAATATGAGTAAAAAGAGAACAATGTAATGTGTATTATGTACAATTCCAGTTTATATAAAGTTCAAAAGCAGGTAAATATAATATACGGTGTTATAATTTAGGATAATGATGACCTTTAGGGAAGATAGAGGAGTGGAGGAGTCAATGGCTAGGTAGAGACATGAAGGACCTCTTAGAAGCTGATAGCATTCTATCCCTTGATGTGGATGGTGGTTATTCAGATGTGTTTACCTTGTGATAATCTATTGATCTGCATAATCATGACTTGTTTGATATTCTGGTTGTGTATTATACTTAAGTGAAAAAATTAAATACATACTACATATACACACTTGTATGCCAGCCCAAATTCCCACTCTCTTCTCCTTCAATTTCAAACAATAAACACTTTGTTAAAAAAAAAGAAATGACTGAGATTGCCAGCCATATTTCTGGGGAAGAATCCCCAAACTGGAGTGCTATAATATTTAGAATAATGATTAAAATCATTAGTATGTGTTATTAATATCTTGAAAATAACCAATATTTCGTATTTACTGTATAGTAGTACTATACCAACTCTTTTGCTTGGATTATCTCAATTTATCCCCCCATTCTAATTGTATAATGTAAGTATAATAATGATTTTCCTCATTTTCAGGTAGATAAAATGAGTCTTAGGTCAGATAAGTTACTAGTTCATGATCATCAGTCTAACAGAAGGTGGAGCTACAACTGAAACATAAACTGTTTTACTCTATACCCCTTGAGTTCATCCATGATGCTATAACAACTTCTACTAAAACCTTTCAGATGTGGATATCTGTGATCCACTGAAAGGGAAAAATTGGAGAAGCCAATGCACAGTATTACCCCAAAGCTAAAATAAACTGAGCACTGAGAAGCAATTGCTAAGCAAAAGGGTGTTTGTAATAACATTTTCTTTTTTACAGGACTGAGGAGACTGCATCTAGTCAGAACAGGTCATTAAGCTCAAGCAAAAGTTCACTGAAGCAAAGGCATCTATTGTTTATCTCACAAAATAACTGGAGGGTTTTCCAGAAAGAGTGGAGCAAAAGGTAAATTACCTAGTGGAAATGTCAGCAGGAAGGGACTGCACACTAGAATCTTTTTCATGTACAATTGACAACAGCTAAAAATAAATCGAACATGGCAATGGCTCCCTATGTTTCTGTAGCCCCAGGATGCTACTTTCATTTTAATAAATGATTGAACAAAGTGTTTAACTTCTTTCTGTTTTCAGGCTGATATTCAAAGGCACAGGAAATGCATTATTGAATATTGTGCTGTGCTTGAGCTTCGGGTAAAGGGCTGTTCTTAATAACTAGTACTAAGAAACAGTTTGGATTCCCATTAATAGTATAAGAAATTTGAGTTTTCTCATAAGAACTGAAGACATGTCTTCTGCCACCCATGTACCTTCCACTTCCCGGGGAAGTCATAAAGTTAAGACTTCTGGCCAAGGGAAAGGTGCACCATCTGTGATCACAAAATAAAATGAAATTAAAAGATGTCTATGAGAAAAGATTTTGTGATGATGCTAAGTGGAAAATCTGATTTGGGATTTGTTAACACCAAAGCCTACACAGTAGATTCTCTGCTGATAAGTGGTTCTCAGACACGTGAGTATATAATGACTATGTACTTGGATCCTTGGAGAGCAACAATGACTAAGAATGGTGGGCCTCAGAAGAGAAGTTACAGAGGAGAGGTGTAAAAGTAAGGGCTAGGATGAGGTAATTAGGGGACAAAAGCTTTTAAAAGTAACAGAATGTGGAAAGAATATTTACTTGAATTAGGAACTATGGGATCTTATCCCAGGTGCTAGTTGTATGTCTGGACCAACCACCTTGTTTTCCTGAGCTCCATTTTATATCAGTAAAATGGAAGCATTAGGTTACGTCATTTTTTTTTTATTTCTTCCAACTCTTCTGTATGTGATATTCTGTGATCCTAAAGGTGCATTCAATGTGCACTAAAGGAGGAAAGAAGAATGTAGCATACTCATTTTAATTAGAGAGAAAACCTTTGTGATCCTTTTTAAAAACTCTGGTTGCTGGGGTGCCTGGGTGGTTCAGTTGGCTAAGCCTCTGACTTCGTCTCAGGTCATCATCTCACGGTCCGTGGGTTCAAGTCCTGCATCGGGCTTTGTACTGAAAGCACAGAGCCTGGAGCCCGCTTCAGATTCTGTATCTCCCTCTCTCTCTGCCCCTCCCCACTTGTGCTCACTCTCTTTCTCTCTCTCTCTCTTACAAAAATAAATAAATACATTTAAAAAAAATCTGTGTGGTTGCCAATGTTAAAATGAAACCAGTAGTAAGCCATCATATCCTAATTATAAGCAACTAGAATAAGCTCATCTAAAGAATACTATAAAGAGGGCAAGGTGAGATTACTCTGGCTAAGTCAGGAAGCCAGTCCATGGACAGGACTTCAGGAATACGGGATCATTTATCCCCATTAGTCAAGCTCCAGTGGATCCAAGAATCTATCCTATGGGTATAGCCAGGCTTAAGATCATATTTTGGAAAATCTCATGGTAGGTTCAGTTATGTCCTCTGAACTATTTTAAACAATAGAAGAAAGGCTAATAAAATTTAGGAAATCAACTTTTTGGAAAATGCTAATTATTTTAAAGTTTCATAACAAAGTAGTGACCTTTAGCCATCTGGAAGATCGAATTGTGCAGAACACATGATTGTGGAGAAATAAGACACTTCACAAATAACATCTTCCATGGCATCAAATGATGGTTTCCATAAAATATCACTGGGATCTGACAAGTTTACCTGGATTTCTTCACCCAAAATGAATATGTGGTTGAAAGCTTACCTTGTGCCTATTTGTGTGTTTTCTAATTGGTATGCAACTCTTCCTCTGCCTCCTGTGATAGTTATTCACAGGCTGTCGTGTCCTGATTTTCATATGCTTTCTTCCTGCCTCGGACCAATGAAGCAATAAATAAGGAGGGAAAAAAAGATAGGTCTCTCTAAACAGCACCAGAGCACTAGTGCAGGAAATAGAAAGCAACTCCCTGAAGAAGCAAATGCATTCATAGCAAATTCCACCAGCAAACAAGTAGTGTCATCTAGCTAATTATATGTAATTGTTCCCTATATTAAAACAATAAATAATGTGGGAGGCCAGTGCTGCATGTTGGAGATTACAACTCTATATAAATAGAAGGAAAATGAATGAGGAAAAACTGAAAATAGGTGGTATGCACTAAAATTATTGTCATAAGCATTTTATAGCACTGCCCACTGGCATAATTTTTTCTATATACATCCGTTGAATACTACATGTAGACATACCAAAGTTAGAATGGAAGTTGTACATTTTCCAAAGTCTAGGGTGACTCTGAGCATTCCACCTAGTATGATTAAGTAGCCAAAACCATTGTTAATATTTTGGTCTTATTAACATGGCCACTTGGCCAGGGGTGACAAACTATCAGAATGTCTTAAGCCTTTGAAAAGATGAGCATGTCCAAAACAAGGCATAAACATCAGTAAATCTGGTCACTGTCATTGGTGTCACCAGAACATTCCTTGGTAGCCATTCTCCTGTAATACAGATACTCTTACACATTGAAGGAATCTTTGCGATTTAGGACAAAAATTCCAAATGACTGCAACAAAGCTACTCAGTTCAATGGTATGGTAGCAAATACTGATTATAAAGCCCCCAACTATTTTCTATAATTCACTTTCAGCTGCATAGCTCATGTGTCTCTGCATAGAAAAAATAGCTCTTAGCCTATCCCACAATTTAAATTTATGCATGGACATGACTTTCTCTATTCATATTACAACTAGACTATCTTTCTTCTGTTTGAGGCAAAAGCCCAAGTCCTTCCTACTCTTCTCTAATTCCAATAGACCAAGGCCAACATTATAACCACATATTTATAGAGACACAGCCCAATTGTCTTTATTCAAGGCAGATAGAGAGAGGACCAAGATTCAAATTTGGCATTGCAAGGTCCCAGAAAGCTAGGCCTTCTATCATAATTGTATTTTCATGGCTGTCGTTGATAATTTAAAATAGACATATTTTAGACATATTTGTTCATATGTACATCCATCCATGCTTTTTTAAAATTTTCCCTTCCATTCAAAGAATAGGTGTTGAGTATCTAATATGCACTAGTATCATGATAAACCTAAGAGATACAAAGATGAATAAAACATAACATCTCCCCTTAAGGAGCTCTGAGATGGGAGAAAATAAACCGAAATGCATTTTTCCCCCTTATTAACAATTCAGACCAGTTCATAACTTAGAAGTTAGAGGTGGAGAGAGAAAAAGCAATCAAAATATACATAAATCAGATTCAAAACATTAGGTCAGCATGTAGTTTTATTGATAAAATAAGGCAGCAAAAGAAAATACAGCAGTGTACGATAAAATACCCAATTAAATAAAATCAATATGAAAATGCATAGTATAGACTTATATTCTTCTCTTATCAGAAAACCTTTTGTCTGATTTCCGGTCCACCTGAAATAGCTGTGGACAGTGAGAGAGGGGATGAGATTGCAAGAGTAGCTTCAATGACGCTCATAAGCTCTAAGATGGAAACTGTGTCACTTGGTCTTTAAGTCCTCTGCTTGACAACGTTAGACCAGGTTGACAAGGTATCGATATTCCATGTTACGTCAGGCAGACAAGCCTGCTGAAAGCCTGCCTAGATGACATCATCCCACCAAACCATATCAATATTTTGTAGACAAATACTCCAAAGATATGAGTTCAAAATCTGGTCTGATACTTCTCTTCCACTTGAGAGTGCTATCAAATCGACACCAGATAGCATGCCTTTATTATTTCCAGATATAATTTCTTCTTGGAATTGTCCTTATACTGTCTTGTTTCTTCTGATAATTGTTGCATGGGAACTGTGCATTCGAATGGATTGTGTTTGCTTGCTTGCTTTGTGGAGTTGGAAAATCTGTTGAGAAGTAGGTAAAGTCTATCAGTATATTTTCTTTTAATTAAGTGGAAGTTTAAAAAATTGAAAAGTTTACTGTATACTTGACAGCTGTTGAATGAGTGCCAAGTATGAAAAAAACTGTCTGCATAAGGCATTGAGGAGGACAATGGATAAGAAGTATAAAAGTCAAACATGAGTGACAACAGTGAAGTCTATTAGTTGCATGAATAATTATAAATCTGTTGTCATAAATTCCCGATGGATCCCTTTTCAAAAAGTATATCCTGTCATATGAAACAGGCTAACCCATGACAGTTTATCACTGAAAGATTATTCCTTTTAACAAACATTTAGTCGTCTGATATAACATAAATGAGGACCTCCATTGCGAAGTGACTTATTTTAGTCAGTAGTCTTTGCTTCAATTTTTATCTACCCAAAACCCTTATCTTAAGAGCTTACATAATAGTAAAAACTGAATGGATAAATAAAGAATCCAGAATTAGGAGTGGCAGGATAGGCAAAATGAATATAACAATAACAGCAATGGGTGAAGAAAAAACATACCCAGTAAATATATATAAAGATCCTAAATACTTACATGTAAGGAATACACATGTCATAGGTAGTAGAAGTTTCTTTAGGATGTATTTCTATAGAAGGTGGATTTAGAGTTTATTTTAAAAGCCTGGGGAAACACAAAATGGTGGAAGGCAATGCATGGCCTATGCCCCATGGTGTTTTCCTTTGACACAGGAGCACCTTTAAAAATAGCCTGATGGACCAATTGTCCCAGGGACTATCTGTTCATAGATAATTATCTAAAGACTGGAATACCCCCAAGCTGTGCAAAATCAATTCAACTTTGCCAAGTATGCCCTGAAGCTACTTTAGTTAAACCTCAGTCTTGTTGTTTCTAATGAAAGGGGAAAAACAGAATAAAAATTGCAAACCCAGCTCAATATAAGTGATTAAGATTGTAAGAAGTAAAGGTACACAGCAGCCAATAATTAAGAATACTAACACTATTGTTTCTCTAGAAACCCAAATTCTAAAATATTTTTTTAATATTTGATTCAAAAATAAAACTCATGCGACTGAGACTCAAGATTACAGCTTAATCAAATTGCTGTCACTCTACTCACAAAGAAAACATGTAATAGAAAACAAATGTCCATTAAAACATACTTTAGGGGCACCTTGGTGGTTCAGTTGGTTGAGTGTTTGACTTTGGCTCAGGTCTTGGTCTCTAGGTTAGTGAGTTTGAACTCCGCATCAGGCTCTTTGATGACAGCTCAGAGCCTGGAAACTGTTTCAGATTCTGTGTCTCCTTCCCATTGTGCCCTTTGCCAATTCACACTGTCTCCCTCTCTCTCTAAAAAGTAAATAAAAAACATTACCAAAAAAGCAAAAAACACACATTTTCAATGAATTTGTTTTCATAGAAAGACATAGAAAAAAATGCCTACAGCATTCCAGGAAGTGAAAAATAAGGAAGAAGAAACACTGACTTTTCCTTGGCAAGGCTAATTTGGCTCCTGACTGTAGTGAATGCCTATCTCGACCACAACAGACACCAATACTGAGGACTTTCTGATGGTACCATTCCTTATGTGTCATAAACCAGCCCCCTAATAATAAACTGATTGCTGGATCCCTTCACCGTGGCGGCAGCAACAAATTCTCTTCTTTACAAAAATAGACATGTATTCCAGGTACACATTACCTTCCTTGCCTACAGTCCTTCTGTCAACCTGTAGACTTGTAGGACATTTTACTCATCATCATAAAACCTCCTACAATATTACTTTTGACAAAGGAACTCAAATCAATAAAGAAGCATGCCAATGGGCTCACACCCACAGAATTTACTCGTATTACTATGAATGTGCCTCATGACCCAGAAGCAGCCAACCTGACAACGGTGAAATGACCTACCGAAGAGTCAAACACAATACAAATAGACTCAAATAATAGATCTTGAAATGTTTGCATTATATTTTAGAGGATGAGTTATGGTCTAAATAAGCTATTAATATATGGGTGCTATTTTACTCAGAGCCAGAATATGCAAGTACAAGAACCAAGTGGTAGAAGTTGGAGCTGCTTCTCTCTCTTATACTCAGCAATTATGATATTGCAATATATCTATTTATTTATTGAATCTTTATTTATTTTTGAGAGAGAGAGAGAGAGAGAGTGTGAGCAGGAGAGGAACAGAGAAAAATGGAGACACAGAATTTGAAGCAGACTCCAGGCTCTGAGCTGTCAGCACAGAGCCCCACATGGGGCTTGAACTCACAAACTGTGAGATCATGACCTGAGCTGAAGCTGGATGCTTAAACAATTGAGCCACCCAGGTGCCCCATGATATTGTGATTTATAATAAGAAATATATATTTGGTCTTTGTCCCTATTCCTGGCACAGAGCTCCTAGAATCCTTGGAATTTCTTAGATGATTACAGATGTCTTGATATGCATTAAAACTCCTTTTCTTTCTTTTTTTGAAATTTTTTCTGGTTTTATTTATTTTTGAGACAGACAGAGATGGAACACGAGTGGGGGAGGGGCAGAGTGAGAGGGAGACACAGAATCTGAAACAGGCTCCAGGCTCTGAGCTGTCAGCACAGAGCCCTACGCAGGGCTTGAACCCACAAACTGTGTGATCATGACCTGAGCCGAAGCCGGATGCTTAACTGACTGAGCCACCCAGGTGCCCCTTACAACTCCTTTTCAACCACACCTGTGTTTATGTAAATGAGGCGACTTTGGGGAAACGTTTAAGGATGGAGCTAATTGCCAGGGGAACCAACTATGTGATTAGAAGGTTGGAATTTTTCAATCCCACCCCCTTGACCTCCAGGAATGAGGTAGGTGCTGGAGGTTGTCTCCTTTGCAAATGACCAAATGGCTTAATCAATCATGTCTATGTAATGAAGCTGCCTTAAAAAACCAAAAGACAAGATTTGGAGAGCTTCTGGGTGGTTGCCTAATAGAATGTTTTACCTCAATATCTGGGGTTTGTTGTCTCTTTGAAGACTTCTTGACTCTCTTTGACTCATCTTTGTAAAACTAAGACTAGATGTCCTTAAACTGTATATCAGTTTAAGGACATCAGACATCCTTGCTAAGTGGCTGACTTTTACATTCTGCCAGTAGGGTTCATTAGAGGTGGACACAGAATAAAATGAGCAGCAGGCAGAAGTTTATTAGAGTACAAAATCAGAAAGAGAGAATAGTATGAAAGCTCTCTTTACAGAGAGAGGGGACTTTGGAAAGTGAATGCCCTCAACTATAGGCAAGTGTCCTTGTTTCATAAGGTTGTGGTTGCTCCCCTTTCCCTTCTCCCTCCTTCCTTCCCAGGTTCCACCCTTATTAGCTTGATAACTCTAGGTGCTGGGTTGTCCATTCCTGATTGGCTCATTTTTAATGTATGAAGGTGGTCTATGGCCATACCATTCCTTGTGGGTCTTACACTTTATGGTCTGCTACTTGTTTCAGTCAGGTCTTTCTTCAAATTCCTGAGGGGAACCTTAGGGAGAATAGGTGGTGTCTATTACATTCTTAAGAGGAACTTTATGCCTGAGGGGATTACTGTGCTCAGACACTCCCAGCACGGTTCCAAAACATGTGTTTTTTCCCACCCAGGGACCTCAGGTCCTAACCCTTCCCTCTCTGCCTGCTGAATCCTATCTTTTTCTATCATAGTTGGAAATGTAGAAATGCAGCAAGAATGACACACTCAGAGAGGACATAAAAACTCCTGCCTCTTCCCATATGAATCTTTGTCCTCTGGATCTTTTCCATCTGGCTGTTCCTAAATTATCTCTTTGTATAAAAATCATGAATAACCAGTAAGCTAGTAAATAAAGTGTTTCTCTGAGTTCTGTGAGCTACTCTATCAAATTAATTCAAATTCAACAACTTGGACTTGAAATTTGTGTCTGAAGTTGGGGAGTGGGCATGTTGTAGAACTTTCTAGAAGAAAAAATGGAAATTATAGCCTCATGATTAACTACAGAAATGATACAATAGTAAGAATATATTAAACATGTACATATACTCACTTTAATTGCCACAATTGTAATCGTGGAGGATACCTTTTATCGATTAACATAAAAAATATACTAATTTTCCCTTTTTTTAGCTTTTTTGCCTATCACTGCATATACAATTAGTTGGTTGGTGATAGTTATCTATGTAATTTAATATTCAGGTTAAAGAACATTTGAGTAATTTTGTTTTTTTTTTTTTTTAATGTTTTATTTATTTCTAGGAGAGAGAGAGAGACAGTGTGAGCAAGGGAGGGTCAGAGAGAGAGGGAGTCACAGACTCTGAAACAGGCTCCAGGCTCTGAGCTGGCAGTCAGCACAGAGCCCGATGCGGGGCTCTGAACCAACGAACCGCGAGATCATGACCTAAGCGAAAGTCGGACGCTTAACTGACTAAGCCACCCAGGCGCCCCTCATTTGAGTAATTTTGTAACTGAATTAAAAGAGAAATGTGGGGTGCCTGGGTGGTTTAATCGGTTGAGCACCCAACTCTTGATTTAAGCTCAGGTCATGATCTCACAGTTCTGGGTCTAAGCCCTACATCAGGCTCTGTACTAATGGTGCTGAGCCTGCTTGGTATTCTCTCTCTTCTTCTCTCTTTTCCCCTCTCCCCTTGCATGCGAACTCTCTCTGTCTCAAAATAAATAAACATTTTTTAAAACGATGCGAACTGAATGGCTCAGTCAGTTAAGCATCTGACTTCAGCTCAGGTCGTGATCTCACAGTTTTGGGGTTCGAGCCCTGCACTGTGCTGACAGCTCAGAGCCTGAAGCCTGCTTCAGATTCTGTGCCTCCCTCTCTGCCCCTCGCTTGCCTATGCTCTGTCCCCGTCTCTCAAAAATGAATAAACATTAAAAAAAAAATTTTAAGGTAGAAACAGATAACTCACTTTGTGGTTTTGTTCTTGCCTTATTGAGAGAGAAGTCAAGAGCATCTTTATTTGTCCAAAGAGAGTTCCAGCTTGCTAGACAGAAGAAATAATTTTTATTTTGTCATAATTAGAGTCAAGTATGTGTAAGAGGATATGGAAGTTTGTTGAACAGCCAAAGGAGTAGATGGTGCTGGTTTACTTACCTGTCACTTTCTTTCATGTCCAAATTCACCTTTCTTGACTCTCCTTTGTAAAATTAAGACTAGATTCCCTTAAACTGTGTCTGCCAGACATCCTTGCTAACTGGCTGGCTTTTACATTCTGAGACAGGAATCATTAGAGGGAAGATGAAAAATAGGAGAAAGAGGAAAACATGAGATTCTCTTTTTTTATTTATTTGTCTGTTTGTTTACTGTTTCTTTCATTGATGTGCCATCAGTGGCTGTTGGCTCTAACCACCAGTTTCTTTTGGTGCTGCCATAACCAGCCTCATTGTGCCTCTCAGTCACAAGAGTCAGATAGTGTTCCCCTTGCCCCTCAAAACCTGATCACAGGCTTTGTAGCTCCTGAAATGCCATTTGGAGATAAGCAGCACTCCCTGCCTAGAGGTCTGAGCACTATTCCAAGAAATTCTAGTCTAAACACATACATGGGTCATAGGAACCCACAGCTAACTGGAGCATGTACTCAGTTGAGACAATAGGCTGTTAACGGAAGTTACTTAAATCACTCTTGAGATGTATCATTTAATTGGCATTGCAAAATTATCCATCTTTCCATCCCTTGTATTCCTAGATTTGCTTATATTGCCAGGTTGTGGGTGCTGGGCCAAAGTGGAAGGGACTAGATTGGGGCCAATTCCATCACAAGTCCTGAATACATGATCCAGGTAACTTTATGTTAGGATATAGATTTATCTTGCACGAATTATTTTTGCTCTTGACTATTAGAGTCTTTGCTCAAGTTCTAACACAGTGGGAAAAGTTGCATTTAACATTATCACATATATTGCCCTTGAGGGAAGAATGGCTGTATGATAGGCAGCTATATTTGAGGTCAATATAGGGTGAAGGATTTTTAAGAATGAAAGCCAACCAAATATGTGGTCTTCCTCATAAAGTGATGAGTTTCCTGTAACTTGTGACGTTTAAATAGAGACAAGACAACCATTCATTTGAATGTCATTAGAAGCTCATTGAATGAGTTGACTCTCCATTTCTACATTTTATGATTTCTGGAGTTAGATGCACTCTCAGGCACATAGAACCAACATTATTTTATGTTATTTTACTTTTGCTGATTCATAAACAAAAGCCTTGTGAAATCAAACATCTACTAACATGTACTGTTCATCCAATTACTCACTCAACGAATATCCTTTGAGGGTCTAATATGTACCAGGCACTATGCGAGGCACTGAGAAAATCAAGAAGATACTGTCCCTGTGATCATAGAGCTGATATGGCTGAATCCAGAAAACAACCAAACCTCCCTTGGGTATTTCTACTCCACAACACTATCTTGTCTACTTAAAGTTCCTCATTTGAAATGGATCATAAACCAATATAATTTTTTCATAGATAATTTAAAATGACAAATCACTGGCAATTTAATGTAAATCAAGTTAGTATCAGTAATTAATTCACACGTGTCACGTTTTATATACTAGAACGTAATTCACTTATTACACATTGTCACATTTCAAAGAGCTGCCTTGTCTGCACATGCAGTTTTTTTCTGAACTGCATCCCGTCTCTAAGGAAGTGTTTTTTTTTCCAGTCCTGGGGAAAACAGAAGGTACAGCAACATAAATTTAGACTGAACTGCTCAGGACCCAGCATGCTTCAACCCTGTGCACTTTCTATTTGCAAAGTATTCAAATTCCTTTACCAAGAAAGTCAGTGAGGAAGGAAGGACTGCCTGCAGAATTAAGAGCGAGAGTGCGGGCACTGCATTTTTCTTTCAGTTGGTTAACTGAAAATCAATTTCCTATTTTAAAAGCAGACCCATCAAAGGCAAGTGTCCAATTTTAAGCTAAGCTCTACAATATGCTTTTCAACAAAATGTCTTTCTGCCTCTTTCCCTTTTCTCATTTCAATGTCCTGTTACATATTTCTGAAAGCTCAGCTTTCAAACTTGGTGTGTGCTATGATTGTGTGGAATGAAAAGCTCTGAAAGGCCACAAAGAAAAGTATCACTTGCCTCAATCTCCAAGGAGAGGGCCCTTTGAATTAAGACTGATTCCACCTGCGCAGCCCGAGTGAGCCTGAATTGATAATGCTCGCATGTTGTGGGTTTTCTTGCTTTATTTCCCCTTGCATTCCCTTTCAATTCAGGACGTATTGTGGGCCATTATCCGATTTTCATAGCAGCATGAGTGATTACTAAAATGCTGTGAAAGAGAAACTAAATCCTTAAAAAGAGGTATTCATCGAAGGCTCCTAGGAATCACACGCCAATATTCCTTTGCAGATCATTGGGATTCAAAGTTGAATGTTGGAAATATCCAAAGGAATTTAACTTTACCTCACAGATGTTTTTTGTTTGTTTGTTTGTTTTCTTTCCTTAAATGCTAGGAGCTCTTGAGACTGAGGATTTTCCATTTATTTTTATGTTGTTACTGTTATTGTTCTTTACATAGATCCATAATGTAGTTAACCAAAAGATCATGACAATGATAGGTAACTTTTCTGCCCAGATGATTGCTCTGGCTCCAAAGCCCATATCTAGACCTTAACTCTGAGAAGTCCACTGGCCTTTGCCCCGAGGAAATGGAAAAGGGAGTTTTGATCAAAACCAGGGCTGCAACAGCCTGACAGTTGGTGAGTACAGCATTAAAAAAAAAAAAAAAAAAAATGCAAAGCAGCTGGAAAGAGTCAATGCTGGAAATGGGAGGCCTGCCTGTTTAGAGGG
Source organism: Crocuta crocuta (assembly GCF_008692635.1). Taxonomy (NCBI): domain Eukaryota; kingdom Metazoa; phylum Chordata; class Mammalia; order Carnivora; family Hyaenidae; genus Crocuta; species Crocuta crocuta. Next base: position 14,008,666 of record NW_027532747.1, on the reverse strand, counting down.
CAGATGGACCATAATTACTGATGCTCTAGCAGAATTAGCAGGATGGGTCATGGAAACTATACACAATGGCAACTCCCACTCACTGAACATCTATAATTCACCAGATACGGGTATAGGCTATGGACATAGAAAAGTGAATCAGATACACTTCTTTCCCTGTTCACAACCATAATATATCGCAAAGCAGTAGGTACAAAATATTATAGGAAGATATAGATATTCAAGTATTATGTAAGCAACCCAACTGCCCCTCCCCCTTTAAATAGACAAACAAAATGTGGAATATCCAGCCAGTGGAATAATATTCAATGATAAGAAGGAACAAGGTACTGATATGTACTACCACATGGATGAACCCTAAAAACATTGCGGTCGGTGAAAGAAGCCAGAGACAAAGGAGTAGACACTCTACTATTGCATGTATGTGAAATGTCCAGAAAACGCAAACCCACGGGGACAGACGGTAGATTAATGGTTGTGTGGAGCTGAGGCCGGGAATTAGGATTATTGGAACCAGCCGTAAGTATCATGTTAGGATGACAGGTAAGACTGGTTTATAGTGAGAGCTGCACAATTTGGTAAATTTACTAAAAGTCTTTGATCATACACTTAAATACTTAACTTTATGGTATATAAATCGCAAGTCGGTAAAGCTTTTATAAAATAAATTCCACATGACATAAGAGAAAGATGAAGAGGCCAGATGAAGGAAGAGCTTTTGAGCTATTATTTCCTTATTTTCCTATTGCTGCTATGACAAATTGCCATATATCTGATATCTTAAAACAACACAAATTTATTCTTTTACAGTTCCAGTGCTCAGAAGTTTGAGGTCCATTTCACCGCCTGACATCAAGATATTGACAGGGCTGATTTCCTTTGGGAGACTCTGAAGGGAGACTCTGCTTCCTTGCCTTTCAGCTTCTAGAGGCTGCCTGTATTCTTTGGTGTGTGACCCCTTTCTCACTCTTTAAATCACATGACTCCAATCCCTGTTTCCATCATATCTCTATGATACCCTCTGCGTCTCTCTTACCAGAATCATTTTGATTAAAACAGGCCGGCTTGAATAATTTACCCATCTCAAGATTCTTAATTTAAGGATCAAGGTATGATCCTAATTCAATCTCTTCTATCAAATTCTTTTTGCTATATAAGGAGACATTTCTGGAGATTAAGTTCTGGAGATTAAGATGTAAACCTATTTGGGGAGACGTATTCAGCCTCATGTAAGGTTTATTTTTTTCAGAAGAGATGAATTTTGAGGTGGATCTTGGAGAACAGATGCTTTTTCAGGTTAAAAAGAGAGGAAGTTCATTCCAAGTACAAGAAATGTTGTCAAGGAACGAATAGCGAGAGAAATCTGTATATAGTATGTGGAATCAGAAAGTAGCAGTTCAATTTGATTGAGGAAAAACAGGTAACGTTGCAAACTGGTCTCATTTTTTATTTATGGCTGGATTTTTCTCCTGCAGGTACACTTTGCTGTGCTTTATCCACATCTGTTCCAATCTTAACTGGTTTGTTATGATTGGGATTTAAATATGCTACAATAGTCTGCAACTTTTAAATATTCTTCCCTGTTGTCTATCCATCAGCTACTAGCCCAGTGTTTTGCTTCCTTATTATTTCATAAAATTTCTTTCCCCCCTTCCTTTCTTAACAATCTCTCTGAATGACACACCAGTTTGGATTTTTTCTTCACTGTAACTGCTCTGCAAGGTCAGCAATAACCTCTACATTGCCAAATCTAGTGGTCAATTCTCATTCCCATCTTATATGACCTGTCAGCTGCAAATGACTTATGGGAATGCTTCCAGGGTATATATCTTTTCTTGACTTCCAGGACATTGCTGCCCCCTGAGAGTCTTCTACATCATCGCATCCTTCTCTTCTTTCTTATCTCCAAACATACGTATTTCCAAGAGTTCTGTTATTTAACCTTTGTCTTTTCTCTCTCTAACCATTGTCTAGATTATCTCATCCATCTCATGTTCCTAAATACCATATTTACTATGTGTTTATAATCTTTGGACTCCCTTTTTTTTGTTGTCTTTATGACTCCCATTTTTATATCTATAGCCACAACCTCTTCCCTGAAAACCAAACTTGTGAATACAACAAACTGTCCTGCTTACTTGGGTATTTAATGGGCATGTTAAACTTAATGTATTTCAAGCAGAATTCTCAATGCCTTCTCCTGTTCCAAATTGATCCCTCTACTAATCTTTTCCTTATTTTTTTAACATTTTATTTATTTCTGAGAGAGAGAGACAGCATGAGAAAGGAGGGTCAGAGAGAGAGGGAGACACAGAATTTGAAACAGGCTCCAGGCTCTGAGCTAGCTGTCAGCACAGAGCCTGACGCGGGGCTCAAACCTACCAACTGTGAGATCACGACCTGAGCCAAAGTCGGACACCCGACCAACTGAGCCACCCAGGTGCCCCCAATCTTTTCCTTCTTAATAAATGTTGCCACTATCCAGTTTCTTAGACCAAATTCCAGCATTGTCTTTAATTCCTCCCCTTCCCTTACACTTCACATCCAATCCATCAGCAAATCCTTCAGGTTATACCTTCAAAATATGCATATAGCTTGGTGAGTTATTAATACCATCACTGCTATAACCCTTGCTCAAGCAACAACTTATTATCTCTCTCCTCAATATTGATAGTCTTGTACCTGATCTACATGTTTCCAATCTTGATTTCCATTTTATTTTTCAAAACACAACCAGAACGATCCTTTTAGAAATGAGTCACAACATGCTATATTCTTACGTAAACTCCTTCCTGTGCCGTCCCCACAGCAGTCCTCAACAACTTCACACACTAGTCTTCATGCCTTTGCATGGTCCCTTCCCATGCTGCATCAGTGTTTGGTCTGTGTGACCAACAGAATATAGTTGATGGAATGCTACTACTAAAATAAGGTTATAGAAGACTATGGCTTCTGTTAATAGCTATGTAAGTGAGCTCAGAAGTGGGTCCTCCAAATCCAGTTAAGTCTCAGATGATCAACACCTTGGCTGACATCTTGCTGCCCCATGAGAGAACCTGAGCCAAAACTACCTCCCTAGGTGCCCTCTTTCCTGACTCACAGAAACTGACTTTTTTTTTTTAAGTTTGTCATTTTAAGCTTTTTAAGCTGCTACATTTGCAACGATATGTTACGCATCAGTAGATAACTAATTCCTATAGTAAATTGAAAAATAATACCTTTATATTGTCAACATAGAAAATAAAATTAAAGAAGAGGTGCACATGTCATCTGGTGTTTAATCTCTGATAGCTTTTTGTTAATTTTGGAGAACTAGAAGTCACTTTTGAATTAACGGATGAAATAAATGACATTTAGGAGACGTCTCTCAAGACTATTTAAAAAGTAGTCATGGAAGAACTGTCTACTCATTTAGTTTAATGGCTGGATTCTGATACACAAAGTATATGGTTGAGAAGCATAAGGCCAAATAGAAAAATGGGAGAGGCCACTTGGTAATTAGCAGTCCGGCAAAAAGAATGACATTCTGTGACCATTCATTTCCTCATTAACAAATGTGTGTGGTGCAGCTTTTCAGGGACAGATCCTGAGGGTCTAGTAGTTAACAGAGCATAATCCATACCCTCAAGGTAGAGTGATATACTAAGGCGGGCCATTTCAAAACACAATAAACATATGCAACAATGAATTACTCAATTAAAAAACCAGTTTTCATAAACTCTTAGCAATATAGGCACATGATTTTTTTCTAATTGTGTAGTTGATGTTTCAACATAACCAGCTCATAGTCATATTGGGAAAAATCAACATTCTGTTAGATTTGCATACACCTATCGTATGATTCATCTTATGAATTACACATGATAGCTGTGGGTGGATGTAGATTCTGTAGTGCCTGGGGCTTTGAAGATCCAAATCCAGCGATAAATACATGATAAGAATAAGTGTGAATTGCATGGGACCATGTAGGAGACACGTGTCATTGTTAACAGGCCACCATTATGAGGCGAACAAAAATTGTGTTGTTCTAAGAAGCAGGGAGGAACCTAGTCAGGAAGGGCATTCTAGGAAGTGCCTCACCAGCAAGTCAGAAACATAGATGTCAGAAGCTTATAATATCCGGCAGTAATAAAACAGTAATATTGACAAGGGAGTCCTAAGAATGCACAAGGGCCAGACACATGAGCAGAGATGGAGGGTACACTTTGAGGAATTTTAATTTTATCCTCAGGCTACTGAGGAATACTTTCAGTAGAAGCAACATGATTAGATTTGTGTTTTGGGGAAAATATTTAGGGGACAGAAGATGATGGGGAGCTGTTATGTTGCAACGATCTGGGGGGCTAAATATGATGATGATGGTTATCCTGTCTAGAGGAGTAACACTGAGGATGGAGAAACGTGGATAGATTCAACAGATACTAGGTAGCTCTAAATTGGAGGAGTTGATGATTTCCTAAAGTGAGATGGGAAGGATAGGACGGAGTCTTGAACGGTACCCATGTTTCTCACTCACACAATTTGGAAGATGTTTGCACTCTCCCCGGGGATAGGAAACACAGAAGACATGGAATTGCATTATTATATAGACTGTCTGTGTTACCAGTGTGACAGCTATCGTCACAGCAGTGCCTTCCAAAGTGTGATGCCCAGATTAATAGAACTGCCATAAGAAACTATACTGGGAAGAGGGCAGAAAAGAATGGAAAGACACAACCAAGAGGCCATTGCATGCCTCATCAGGTGTCCTCTTCAGTGTCCTCCAGAAAAGAAAACATATACATTTATTTGTCAGTATTAAGGTACAGTGACAAACTGAACACCATAGAAGCAACCCTCATCTGTAGGACTAAAATGTTACCAATCTCGTTCATGCGTAGCTCCTACGTGCCCCTTCCATACTCCATCTCTTCTCTATCTTCCTGGGAGGTGAAGACTATCCAGAATCTATCATTCACTTGTTTTATTTCCAGAGTGTTTCCATGTGCCTCCTATGACAAGCTTGTTTTGAGACTTATGAAACTGGTATCGTGTTACATGCAGTCTTCCAAAAACTGTGTATGTTCTTCACTATAATTATATAATTATAATTTTTATCTATGAAGTTGTGTATACCTATCATTCATTCGTTTTCTCTTTCTGTTGCATTAATATATTGAACTGTATTTCCCCATTTCTTAGGAATTGTCTCTATTGTTTTGCTTCCATGAAAATTCCTTCTATGTACCATCTTTGACATGATTCTCGATGCTCAAGAACAAGTGTTTTTACATTTACACACAAGGTCAAGGGCCATACAAATGGATATACAGATGCTCCTCTTTGCATGATAGTGAAAAATCATTTTCCAAAGTAGTTACACCTATCTTAATCCCTCCATCATTGAGTTCTCATCCTTAACAGGCCCTGGTACTTTGGGATATCTTTGCATCCATGTGCAAACACCAGCTTGCCCTGTGGAGCCTGGGTGGTGGCCTCTATATCAGGTAGGCTGGGATGATGGTTGGCTTGCACCTGCTTGCTATTTCACCCCATAGTGTGACTCATGCTGTGATTGCTGACCCCAGTTGTGGAATCTGGAGTCTCCAGAAGCTGCCCAGAAGAACCAGATAACACAGCCAATAGGTGCAGGGAGTTAATATTGTATGGAGCAATCTTGGACCACTGTGAGACAGAACATGGGAAAGGGCCTGCAGAAAAAAAAATCGACTGCTTTCTTCTGAACCCCAAGAATTGTTCTAGAATTAGCTGTTTTTAGTCAACCCTCTGCATTCATTCAGCCTCTGTGGATTCACTCCAATTACCTTGTACTGTGATACCATGACCTGAGCTGAGATCAAGAGTAGATGCTTAACCAACTGCACCGCCCAGGTACCCTTCCTCTGTAATTTCTGGTCATATTAATTCATAAGCAGTCATTAAGGTATTCAGCCAACAATGTATACTAGTCACTGTACATATGCATTTGTATGTATTATAATATGACACAGCCAGAGACCCAACATTAAAGAGATTACAGTTCAGTCAAACAAAGATAAGAAATGAAACTAAAATCTCTAAAATCCAGGAGGTGGTCCTCCATGACCCCTGAGTGGTACAGAGATAGCAATGTGGGCAGTGAGAGGAAAGGTGGGTTGCTGTCAGATGAGGGAGCTGAGAAGACATCAAGAAATCCTTGGATACAGATTTCCTGCCCTAGTCATGCAACCCAGGTTTGACGGTTTCATTAGTATCACTTCCAGGCGATGATTAACATTCAGGGACATGGCAGTGGCAATGATGCCATAGAAGTGCAGCTCCCCCTGCCTGGTGGGCAGTGGGGGTGGTTGTGGACGTAGTCCCACAGCAGGTGCCACCAAGCAGCTCCCATAAAACAAGCTGGCTCCAGCCAAAGGTGGGAAGAGTTGATTAAAGCATTTTAAAGAAATAACTCAAGGATTGAAAGAAAAAAAAAAAACACTTCACCTAAGATAGCAATTTGATTCTTAGAGAGTAGTTATTTTGAGTAAGGGAATAAAAACTGACAAATAATAACAAAACTGAAGATATTTTTCAAATATGTTTATTAACTATTGATTTGTTGCTATGTTATAGGTGTCTGCTATATATTTTATAAATAGCATTTATATAAAAAGGAGGCAGATATTATCATCTCATTTTTCTATGCAGATATCTCAATCATGGTTGTCGGTTGCCAGCACAGGAGGCCAACTCCAGTTAACTTAACCAACAAAGTAATTGTCAAGGAAGCTGGAGAAGTTCCCTGGAAAATGGACAGAAGTCAAGAGAGTCTAGACAGAGGGCCCATAGCAAAGGCTCCACCACAGAGCAGGGGGTGCTCCTCTGCTCGACACATTCTCAACATTTGTTCCCCTTGGCTCTGGACAACTACCCCAACTGTTTTTGGGCGCTGTGCAATGAATTAATCATTACCTGCTCCTTCAACTTGGTGGCACTTGCTGCTGGCTCAAAGTTGTAGATAAGAGTGTCTAATAACCCATGCGCTGGCTACCCGACAGGAGGAAGGAGTCAAAAAGTATTTGCTCTTCTTCAGCTCTCCAGTAGAAAGAAGTTTCATGACTCTCACATAGACTCTCAGGACTGGATATTCTCCCCAGTTTAGAAAGGATCACAGATGCCCACAGACATGCAAACAGATGCCTCTCTCAAAATGACCTAGCTAATGAGCAGAGCGGGTGATTTTCAGTCAGGTCTGTCTGAACCAAACCCCCATGACCTTTACTCTACATGGAACTGATTCAGTGGCAAGAATTCTGCAGAAAGGTTTGGTTTTAAAAAGTGCATGATGATTACATCAGTAAGGTGAAGCCAGATCTCCCATTGAGCATTTACTCTATATAAGAGCATGCTGAGCATGACAGAGTGAGGGCTCTATAGTCTTATATTCTTAGCATTTATGGTCTAATTAGGGATCATGTTTTAAAACGTCATTTCGCTACCAAGTGAATGTCAGTTCCGAAAAGAGCTATGGACATTCAAGGTTGGGAGATAACACTGTGCTATGACGTTCCAGAAAACTTTACAGGAGAGATGGCTGGAATTTCTACACGCAGGGGTGATATTTCAGGAAAAAGGGAGGAGTTGCTTATGCAACCAACCAAATAGGCAAAAATCTATCAAACTGTAGTGCAGAACTTTCTGGATTAAGTTCATGATGTCATGAAGGAAACCAAAGAGTGGATCATTATTGCCACTGGAGCAAAACTATAAACCAAATTCCCATCATCAGAATAATGGGCAGGATTGTGGTATGTCAGGAAGTAATTGCCAATTCTCAGTTTGAAGGAATCCATTTTCTGTAGAAAAGGGCAAGGACTGAACACCGAGCTTGCAGTAATTAGCAAGTACAGGCACGGAACAAATGGGAAGAGAGAGCAGTCCATCCAGCTAAGATGCGCTCACCAGGAGGTTATAGACCCAGAGAGCCGATTGCTGGCTAATACAGAGCATGGACAGTTTTGGGCAAGAGTCAACTGTGAGAAGCCTGAAATACAAACAAATGTAAACTTTGTGTTTTGTTGCTTCAGGATGGAGTTCCATTACAGCGGCTTTGACCTTATGAGAATGTTGTCAGTGGCCTTGGAGCAAAAAGAGAAATGCTTCCTTCTGAGGTAAAGCCAAGAATACTGCTTCAATAAAGAGTTATAGAGCAAGCTCTAAACCAAGGCTGCATCCTCCAGATGTATCACTCAGTCCTACGTAGAGCAGGTGCCCTGGAAAAAGAAGTCTCTCCCTGGACCAATGGTACTGACAGCAGTAAGGAATCCCGGATATCATTGCCCGAAAAGCCTTTATGCTTTTGTAATTAACATAAATAGCCTTACTTATTGGAAGTTGCACTGTCACAGACAAATGTGAGCATGTAGGAAGAGAGTTAAATAGCAATAAATTTCAGAGCTCATTAATTTTCCACTCAGCCTTCACACCTGCTCTTCACTCTTACTGTATCTTGCATCCACTCCCTGCCCCTGCCCTGCACCCCTACATGCTCACACATTTCATCCCTCCCCTTACACATGCTCCCTCAACACATCTTCACAGTGCCAAGTTCTTCCTATTTTTAAAGGTTAAGTTTAAATGTCACCTCCTGAGAGAGGCCTTCCCTGACCCGTCTAGCTAATGGGAGGCTATCTCTTCTTTATCATAGCATCTTATTTTCCCAGAATACTCATCAGATACTTACATTTATTTACTTCTCTCCTTGCTTATGTTCCATCTGTCCTTCTAGGCTGTTAATTTTATTTAAGTTTTTAAATGTTTATTTTGAGAGAGAAAGAGAGCATGATCTGGGGAGGGGCAGAGAGGAGAGAAAGAATCCCAAGCAGGCTCTGTACTGCCAGCGTGCTTGAACCCAGGAACAGTGAGATCATGACCTAAGAGTGGGGGCACTTAACCGACTGAGCCAGTCAGGTGACCCAAGGCTGTTAACTTTAAAAGCCCAGAGACCAGATCCTTTATTCACTGCTGCACATTCAGTGTCCAGCAGAATGCCTGGCTCTTAGATAACATTCAATAGCTATTTCGTGAATAAACGAATGAGGAATCAAAACATTTCCTAAAGTTTTCTTCTGAATCACTAGCTAGCCATCAAACCGATGTTAGCAGATCTCTTGCATGCAAAGAAAAGAAAGAAAAGTAGATCCAACGGGACCCTAGAGATTTGACTTTGAGCCACTTAATCTGGTTTTGTTCTGCTTCTGGAGAAAATAGAATCTCATTACACATGCAAATGAATATCAAGAGTTTATTGCTGTTTATGTAACAGTGAGTGCTGCTGTTTGAGGAACAGCACCATTTTTCAGTATTGCACCGCAGACTGCTTTAGACATAGTGAGTGACGGGCATTATTTACTGCATAGATATTTGAATGATTACATGATTACATGAATGGATGTAGAATTAACAGTGATACAACAATGCACAGAATCAAAAGATTTTTCCTTGGGCTATGAATCAAATAATCAAAATACAAACACAGAGATGATTCTTGCTTTGAATCTGGCAAGCTCCAATTAATATTTATTAGGTAAGGAGTAGTGTCTCCAGCTGGGAATTTAAATTAAGAAGCAGATGGTTTCTCTAATGTTGCAAGTGTAGGTTGGAATTTTTTAGCCCAGTTAGCACCCCATCACTCAGTTCCATGGCTCCGTACTCTACTTGCGTTGTGCACACGAAATTGTGATATTTTGGCTAATAAGTAGTATGTGGAGAGGCAGATGGTTCAGGACAAAGTTAGGCTGTTTCTGGGAAAGACAATTCACAATGCTTCCTCACAGCCTGGAGACAGTTCTCTGTTCACGGACATGCGGGAAATCAATGCTGTCAAAATGAATGTAAGGGCATCACCATTTTATTCTGTATAATAAAATAATTGTGGTAGGTTAAAAAAGCTTCAGTATGTTTCAGTGAATTAATGAAACTCTATTAACAAACCTAATGTCTTTTAGTTCCTTCTCAGTCTAGAAATAAAAAAGTCAATTATTTCTAAAGTTTTTAAAGGGCAGCATAAATTGTACCTCTACTTTGATTGTTTTATGCATGTAAAACGCCTTGTATACGATGCGTGGAATGTAGTAAACTCTCAATAAATGCTAATTTCTTTTCTTTCCATAACACTTGAAAATTGCAATTTGCTCATGAATTTTTAATAGTTATTTATGAAGCACTCAATATATTGCAGGCATTGTGTGAGTGCTTTGCAGACATTTTCAGGTTATTCCTGATTCTCTCTATGGTGAGGAAGAGGCTATGATCATTCCCACTTTCCAGACAGAGAAGTAAGTCACTCAACCAAGTCAATCACAACAAACAATTCAGGTCTGTCTTATCTCAAAATCCATGCTAGTAGATGTTTTACCACTTCATTAAATATGTTTACCTCTTAAAATGAACTGGCACATTTAAAGCTTTACTTATAAGAACTCTATTGTGATTTATATGTCTTTGTGTAAAATGCTTCACATATAGACAGATTAATATGTGTTAATAATATTATATATAAGACATATTATAATATATAATAATAAAATATAATATTAATAATATTATATAAATTTATATTAAGTAGGCTCCATACCCAGCAAGAAGCCCAAAGTAGGGCTTAACTCATGACCCTGAAATCAACACTAGAGCTTAGATCAAGAGTCAGATGTTTGGGGCACCTGAGTGGTTCAGTTGGTTGAGCGTCCGACTTCAGCTCAGGTCATGATCTCACAGTTCGTGGGTTCAAGCCCCGCGTTGGACTCTGTGCTGACAGCTCAGAGCCTGGAGCCTGTTTCAGATTCTGTGTCTCCCTCTCTCTCTGACCCTCCCCTGCTCTCACTGTTTCTCTCTCTCTCTCTCTTTCTCTCTCTCTCAGAAATAAATAAAACGTTTAAAAAATTAAAAAAAAAAGAGTCAGATGCTTAACTGAGACTTCCAGGTACCCTGCTTTATATTTTTAATTAGTAATAAAGTCCATAAGAATGAGAACTATTTTACTCTTATTTCCTCATGTCTTCCACAATGCCTAAGATATGGTGCATGGTTGATAGAAATTTGGCAGGTTAGTGAGTGAATGATTCCAGAAAAAATACGTAACACGAACACTGCTTGTGTTGTGCTCAGTATCTTCCTATTAAAAGTGCTCAGGCTGAAACTATCATGGATGATTTAGAAAGAATTACTAAATTGTGGGGAAAATTGTCCAGGGTGATGATGTAAACAATCCATGCAAATTAAATGATTTTCAACTTGTTTGTACAAGTGTCAAGGAGTCGAGAATCTTATTTATTTTACCCTTAGGTAAATTTCTCTCGCCTTAAAATGTACGAATTAGAATCTAGGAGAGGAAAAACCAAGATCCATGCTATTCTGTCATCACTCCCTTCAAACTACAGAAAATCCTTTATTGTTTCAAAAGCCTTGCCCCAATAGTGTATGATTCCTTACCCTGCTATCTTGGTCCATTTGAGCTGCTATAACAAAATGCCACGGGCAGACTGGGTGGCTTATAAACAACAGAAGTTTATTTCTTACAGTTCCAGAGGCCAGAAGTCCAAAAATCAGAATGCCAGAAAGGTCAGGTTCCGGACTGCAGATTCCTGATTCTCACTGTGTTCACACGTGGTGGAAAGCGACCGGGAGCTAGGTGGAGCCTCTTTTACAAGACAGTAATCCCATTCATGAAGACCCCATCCTCATGACCAAATGACTTTCAAAGTTCCCGTCTCTTAATACAACACCTTGGGGATTAAGATTTCAACATATGAGTTTGGGGAGGATACAGACATTCAGACCATAACACCTGTCTTAAGAAGTGACACTCCCGTGGCCACTGTTTCTAACTAAATTATATGGACAAGGGCATTGGAACAATCTCAGTGTGTTTGGTAAAGAAGACTCCATCTCAGGCCTATGGGGACATTGTCTCTGACTGCAGGACCCAGGAAATCGCTTCTTTTTCTGTCTCCATGTTTGTTGGAACGATCGCACTATAGTCTGAAAATTGCTGTACTTAGACTATCAAGAGATTAAGAACGAAACCTCAGGCCACATACTCGTGCTGGCTTTCACCCCACCACACAAACATCTACTATTGTCTATCCCACCCCCCCCACCACAGTGTACAAGTCAGGATTCTCCAGAGAAACAGAACCAGAAGGATGTGTGTACGTAGAAAGAGAAAGAAACAGACAGAGAGAGATTTATTTTTTTTTAAAAATTGGCTCATGCAATTGTGAAGTCTGGCAAATCTGACATCTGCAGGGCAGGCCAGCAGGCTAGAGAGCCAGGAAAGAGCTGACATTGCAGCTTGAATCCAAAGGCCATCTGTAGACAGAAATCCCTTTTTCTCAGGCAAAGTCAGCTTTCTCCCTTACGGCCTTCAACTGATTAGATGAGGTCCACCCACGTTATGGAAGAGAGTTTGCTTTACTCAAAGTCTACTGTTGTAAACATTAATCTCATTCAAAAAAAATACCTTCACAGTGACATTTGGACTGTGACCAAATATCTAAGCATTGTGGCCTCGGCATGCTGACATGTAAAATTAACCGTCATTCAGAGCAATAACATATGAAAATGCTCATAGGATTGTATTTGTCACTAGGGCCCACAGAGTTGTTACTAGAGCCCACAGAGAATAAATGATTCTGGATGGAGAGCTCACACACTCACAGTTTTATAGTGGCCCTTCAAGCACAGGAGTCTGTGTGGCTTCATTTCTCTCCATTGGAAAACAACCAGATGAAACTAAAGAAAAAAACCCAGTGGACTTTTATGATGGTTTTTAATATTACACACACATACACACACACACACATACACACACACACAAAGAGATTTGGATATTTAAAATTCAAGTCACTATACTCAAGTTTTGAAGTCTTTTTTTTTTTTTATCCCCAGCCACAAAAGGATGGGAAAAAAGAAACATAGGCAACAATGAGGTGTAAAAAGAAACATAGGCAACAATGAGGCGTAACCTAATTCTCTAGTCAACGCTGAACTCAGGAACTGAAGTTATCCCACGGCTCATTTGACCACAGAGTGAAGTTTCTTCCCCTCCTGGACCTGATTCAGTCAAAGTTACTGACAGGTTGGCATTCCTTGAGAAGCAGAAATATTCCAGGTAAATGTTTCCCTCCTGATGTTTGAGCCAAAGAGTTCATTTCTCTGATTCACTAAAGGAGAGATTCAGCCCCTCCTCCTATGCGCCCTCAAGCTACCATTTTGGGGTGCCAACAGATCTGCCAGAGAGCATCATTTGAAAACTCAACCTCCCTGAAATGCTTCTTTTGCTCATGAAACACAATCCACATTTCTTTGGAACTTTTGTTCTGGTATTGATTTGGTGGACTGAAGTAAGTGATGTTAAGATTCTACGTACTGTAATACATGAAATTCTTCTTACTGGACTTTTAGTCAAAGGCCTCAAATTGGTTTTCCTTTACTTGGTAATAGTAGAATGGGAACTTTTAAAGTATATACATGCAATTCCTCATTAATAATTTGTTTCTAAGTTGGCAAAGGCAATAATGTCATTCATTGTCATAATTTTGCCCAACTAATCTGCAGGAATTGTCATGTCTGGTGATTATTTCATGGGATATAATTTTATCCAGAGTATTCTCATGGAACGCTTTTTAGAACAAAGTCTAGAACACATGTCTTTCAACGTCATGGGGTTCGTCTTTGGGCTTCTTTCCTGCTGATTTTACCATGTAGCTCTCATAGGAACTCCTATATATCATTGAGGCTTTTATTTTCACCCAACTTTCTCCTGGGCTAGGAAAGGCTGGGTGCAGAATCTCTGGATGCAGAATCAGAAGTGAATGACTCTGCATTTATACGTGAAAAAATTACAAATATTTGTTCTTGGGGACTCCTCATAAGCTATAGCCTTTGAACTTTGTTTCTTTCTTGAACTTTTTTCTTTCAATCATTAAAATTAGAATATAAGTAAACTCAGACAGATAGATGATAGATACATAAATCAATGATAGAAGATAGATAGGTAATAGATAGGCTGATGATAGATATGATAGACAGATATATAGGTAATAGATATATGATAGATGATAGATAGATAGATGATAGATAGATAGATGATAGATAGATAGATAGATAGATAGATAGATAGATAGATAGATAGATAGATAATAAACAGAAAGCAATAGACACACAAAAAAAGAACATTTCTAAGATAATTTTCCAAAATAGAAATGTTTTTGGAAATCTGCTGCACTGGTTTTGGGGACCATTTTCCACCCAAAGCCATTGCTTCACATAATCTACTGCCTGATTATTCTCCAAATTCTCAGTGTCATTCCATTCTCTGTGCTTTTGTGAAAGCTATTTATAGCTTTTCTTGTGATGTCCTCCATCATACCCTCTTGACCCACCAAACCTCCTCATCCTTCTAAATCTTAGTAAAGAGATCTACAATTCCAGTTCCTCCAATTTCTTGAAGGAACTACATTATTTTTTACACACTTCTGACTGTATTTTCATGTACTGCTAGTACTATGCACTTCGTGCTTTAAGCATACTATATTTTCTCTTAATTTTACTGCATTTATTAGTCTTTACTTCTTAATGGCTGCAATGGTGTCTTTTCAAGGTGCTATTCACCCTCCTATAGGACCCAATGCCATATAAGGTATTCAAATTATGAGTGGATTGAAAGGAAACCTTAATCAAATGGACTCAAATTATGTCCATATGATCATGGGTGGAAGTGGCACATCATTGACCTACATGTGGTAATGGTAGGGTCTTATTTTCTCTCTTGAAATGGTGTGAGTTCTGGTATTTCTACATAAAGGTAAATTCATGACTTCTGTTTCATAATCATTCCACAACTTCCCTCCGTCCTTTCCTGGTCATATGCAGTGACCTCCATTATGGAAAATGGAGGTCTCTCTCTCTCTCCATTATGGAAAAACAAAATAGTTACATTAGAGGTAAATTATTTACTAATCATGTGATTTTGGAGAATTTTGATAGAGACTCAGCATCTGTTTTTATGGTCATCTTTTTCTGTTTTATGTACAAATAGCACTGGGATGAGTCAGCAAATGCTGACTTTAGTAGTAGTTGGGGGAACATTGATAACTGTCAGAAATGTTCTAGAACTCTCATAGTTCATGAATTAGATTCGTAATTATGAAAATTTAAGAATATGTCACATGAGATAATTTTAGTAGGTGCCATGGTTGAGAAAAATGTTGAAACATTTACAAGCGGTATAACAAATGCCCATTTATTCATTTTTTTTAAATTCACTTCATTGTTATTGATGATTTTGAATGGTCTTCCCCAAATTTAGAATGAAGCTGTGGAGACCTGTGGAAGTATCCATGATGTGACATCTGTTCCCACATCAGAAGGAGAATGGCGTAACCAGTATATGCTAGTGAGCAATGGGAATCACAAGTCAAAGGAGGCATTGTCTCATGCTTATGCTTCACTGATCAGCTGAACTGGCTGAACAAAGCAGACATTCCAGATTAAACACCATAGACCTTGATTTGTGACATTTCTCTTGCGAAGGGCACCTGGGCATCTCAGTCAGTTAAGCATCCAACTCTTGATACCAGCTCAGGTCATGATCTCATGATTTGAGTTCGAGCCCCACATCAGACTCTGAGTGGTTACAGTGCGGAGCCAGTTGGGATCCCCTGCCTCACTCTCTCTCTCTGCCCTTCCCCTGCTCATGCTCTTTCTCTCTCAAAATGAATAAACAAAAACAATTCTCTTCGGAAGTTTCATTTTGTTTTGTTTTGTTTTGTTTTACCAATTCCTTTTGACACAGGGATTCCCATGATGAACAAGAAAAATTTAAAGAACAGAATTTATTTTCCTTCCCTTAATGTACAAATTTTGGGAGCTGTTCTTCTACAATCACATATTTCTTTTCACTTTCCATGTTTGGCTCCTAGATTCTCCACCATAATAAAAATGTGCCATCTAGAGGTGCCTGGGTGGCTCAGTTGGTTAAGCGTCCAACTCTTGGTTTAGGCTCAGATCATGATCTTGCGGTTCGTGAGGTCAAGACTCCTACCATGCTCTGTGCTGACAGTGAGGAACCTACTTGGGATTCCCTTTGTCTCTCTCTACCTGCTTTCTCAACCTCTCTCTCTCTCTCTCTCACTTACTCTTTCTCTCACTCTCTCAAAATAAATAAATTAATTTAGTTTAAAAAAAAATGTGCCATCTTTTGAGAGAATTGGGGCATTCCTATAAGAAGTAAACAATAATTAGTGTCCCTCATCTTAAAAAGAATTTTGACCAAAGCAACAGAATTAAAAATGAAGGCCAGCTTTTAAATACAGAAATTTTACCATCTTTTCCCAGTTATAATTACAATGATTATGCCTTGGAAAATCTTGAGAAAAATCTATTCTTCAACGTTTAGATTGTTTATAAGAGCTCCATGGTTTCCACTGCGAACATACATCTGGCTGACAAAGATTTGGTCATATTTTTAGATACCTTTACTCAAAGTAGGTCAATAAGCTATTTGCAGAAAACTTCTCTTCTGTGGCTTACTATAAATTGTGAGAGATTTTCCCAGAAAACGCAACGACAGGCACACAAGATGATTTTTCTTTTCTTAACAAACCTCATTGATGCCTAACTATTGGTGACTGGCAAGCTTGGTGCTCTATTTTTGAGCTGGGCAGTAAGGTGGTCTCTTGAATGAGGCCACACCATCCCCAAATACTGAGGTCATAACCTATACAGGAAGACAAGGTAATACTTGAAAACAATGCTATTTCAGGAAAGTTATATTTTGTCCAACAAGCAGTATGAGGGATTGAAGTAATTATCTCAAGGACAAGACTCAAATGGTGAACCCTTCTCTTTTCCTTGTGTCTGTTTCCACATGTCAGGTTTTATAGAAACAGAAATAAATTTAACAATTTAAAATTTGTAATGTGTGGTTGATTTATATCAAAAAAGGATGTGCATTTTTGACCTTATCTGAAATGTTCTTAATTAAAAAGCAAAAGGGAGAGAAGAAAATTTTAATTTGAATAATAAATTACATTGCAAACTCTATAATACCAGAAAACTGGTTGGATTCCAGAATGTGCTATGATAAATCAACATAAACTGTGACAATATAAATAACATTCTATCCAAAAATGTTACCCAAATACAAAGGAATTTAATCTCATGCAAAAGAACCCTAATCTTAAATTTTATTAAGTAAAAAACAAATATTTAATTGCAGAATTTTGGGGGAGGACTCAGGATGAGGCACATTGGAACAAATGCATAGGGAATGATGATTTATTTTATAGGCAGAGGAGAAAATAATGTGAATTATTTACAACTAGTGTAGCTTTCTACCTCCCACATAAAGAATAAACAAGAGGAAGATTTTCTTTTTTCTTTTCTTTTTCCTCCCTTCCTTCCTTCCTTCCTTCCTTCCTTCCTTTTTTAAGAGAGAGTGTGAGCCGGAGAGAGGGGTAAAAGGAGAAAGAGAATCTTGAGCAGATTCCATGCTCAGTGCAGAGCCTTGATGCAGGCCTCTATCCCACAACCCTGGTATCTTGACCTGAACCAAAATCAAGAGCCAGATGCTCAACCCACTGAGCCACCCAGGTGCCCCATCAGGAGGAAGATTTTCATGTAGCAATGTTATATTTTTAAAATTCCTACCATGATCAAATTATAATTCACATGACTTTTAAAAATAGCCTTCTAACTGGTATTCCTGTTTTGACTTTTCTTTCCTTCCAACCTATCCTCGTTGGTGTGGCCAGAGTCCTCTGTCCAAAAACCAAAGCTTACCATTTTGTGTACTTCAGAACCTTCAATGGATGACCAGTTCTCAGAGGACTTCAAAACTTTCGGCATACAGGGCACCTGGGTGGCTCAATTCAGCATCCAACTTCGGCTCAGGGCATGACCTTTAGGTCTGTGGGTTCAAACCCCACATCAGGTTCTGTGCTGACAGCTCAGAGCCTGGAGCCTTCTTCAGATTATGTTTCCCCCTCTCTCTGCCTCTCCCCTGCTTGTACTCTGTCTCTCTCTCTCAAAAATAAATAAAATAATTTTAAATAAATTAGAAAAACATTTTGGCATAAAAAAGAAGCCCAAGGTATGATATTTGCCTACCTTTCTAATCTTTACAACAACACTTACACAATTTCAGCCATATCTTTCAAATTAATGTCTACAATTCTTATCCTCAAATGCAAGTTCTTCCATGGTACACTGGCTCCTGCATTTTTCTAGATTTTTCTCATACCCCTCTGTTCTTTGGTCTTGACACTCGAGCCATAGCGAACACTAGGTGATTTTCCACTCATCATGCTGTTTCATTCCTCTGGGGTTTTGTTCATACTCTCCCTGTGTGTGTTCGACCCACCCCATTCTCCACCTGGCTGTCTTATAATCATGCTGTCCCCCAGGAACTTCTTCCATGTTTCTCTCCCATGTGATTTACTTTTCTCTTCCTGCACTCCCACAACATCCAGTCCCACCTGATGAGAAAAAGCTTGCTTCATTATATCAAGCATTTCCTTCAAAGTCTATTTCCATCATTAGAACAAAAGGTAAATGAGGGCAGGGATCAACTCATCTATCTTTGTATTCCTAGCTTCTAACAAAATGCCTGGCATATTAGGGGCGCCTGGGTGGCTTAGTCGGTTAAGCGTCTGACTTTCACTTAGGTCATGATCTCGCGGTTCGTGGGTTCGAGCCCCGCGTCGGGCTCTGTGCTGACTGCCAGCTCAGAGCCTGGAGCCTGTTTCAGTCTGTGACTCCCTCTCTCTCTGACCCTCCCCTGCTCATGCTGTCTCTCTCTCTCCTAGAAATAAAAAAAAAAAAATGCCTGGCATATTATGAGATGTCGATACTATATTTTTGAAATGAATGTTATCTTTTATAAGGAGGAAAATCATTTGGGACCATGCACTGGACGAACGATATTTTTAGAAAAAAATAACCCAGCAGAGCATCATAATGGTTTATAATGCCTGCGATTTTTATTTCTATACAAAGATATAAATTTTGGCCACAGCGTCTGCAAATTGCCAAATCATTAAAATTATCTAAGCATGTGAAATTCTATTACCTTGTCAAACAAATAGCATTATAAATCATCTGAAAACTTGGGTTTGCATTTGAAATATTGTAAAAATGTTGGGTAAACCTGGAGTCCCACCACTTGAACCAAATCTGTTCACGGAAATTTAAAGGGAGATAGTTGACCAGCATTCAGATTAAGGGGAAAAGACCAATGGCTCTTAGAGAGAAACAGAGATGGATGGATCTCTCTGACTCTACCCTCCAGCTCCAAGAATAACTCAACTGAAAAAAGAAAAGTTGAGCGGGACAAAACCTGCTGTGAAGGGTGGATAGGTCTAGGGATAGACTCCTGGATGCAGTAACCACAGAGAGGCCAAGAGAACACATCCACAGGTAGCAGGAGTACGATGGAGTGTTCTAGCCCTGCAAGTCGAGGCTCTGAGAGTTCATTCATTCAACAAATATCTTTGTATTCAGAACATTTTTGGTCACTGAGTATCAGACAATGTGCCAACCTTTAGGCATACAGGTGTGAAGTCAGAGAGATCCTTTTCTCTTATAGAACTCACTGTGGAATACAGAGAATGCAGAGCAAGTACTGATCACAAATGACCTTCAGTGGAAGTTGTACTATTTTCCTCTTCACCATATTGACTAGGTAATACTGACTCATGAAAGCCTTATGACACACAAATTGTACATTCATTTTCCCATAACTATGCGATGTCTCTTTGGGTCCCTAAGAGTGGGAAATAATCTAGAAAAAGAGGCCTGAGTCAAAGCTAATGAGTAAACAATTAAGAAGTGCAAACTCAAGGTGGCCAAGGTTGGGGGAAAGAAGCATAAGCTAAGAGGAGAGGGCAAGATGGCGGGGAAGTAAGGAGCTCCGTACTTGCACTCGCGCCCATACATCACACAGAAAAGATCTGAAGCCATTGGAAACCTTACAAAACCTGAGAGATTGGGAGACAAAGGACGCANGTAAATTATGCAACTGCCCCCCCCCCAGCCCTTCCAATACAAAACAAGTATGTCTGGTTATTGGTTCTTTAAGCCAGAACTGAGGGGGCCTCTCAGAATTTCCTGTGTATCTGGTGACTTTTCTTTTCTCCTTCTTTCCTCTTATCCTTCTTCACTCTCCCTCTCACTTCCCCCACATCTTTCTCTCTCTCTGTCTCTCTCTCTCTCCTTCCCTCTTTCTTTCTTACCAGCTGCCTCTCAATGTTCAAAGTCTTCTTGAATTAGCTCTCAGAGTCCTTGATGGTGCAGCCCAGGCCCTCATGGTAGGCATTGGGAAGATGGAGCTATTTCAGCTCCAGCTAGCTCAGTCTTCAGCCTCAGATGAGGTTTCTGCCATTGAAGGTCTCTGAAAATCAGTCAGGAGGAGCCAGCGATTCACCACCACAGGAGTAGACACTGGGTGGAGCATAAACTGAGCCCAACACATGTGAGACATTAAATGTGTTGATATTAACCACTGTTGAAAAGGTGGTACTTTGTGGTACACAGACAAGTAATTAGGTAACACGGGACATAGCACATTTTCCCTTCATCGTCCCTTCTCACTGTAGTAGGAAGATCATTGCAGCTGGTGCTATTCTAAAACCCTTCTCCAACGCTTACTCTTTTTAAACAGGCAGGAACATGTACATTCAAGATTATTGCAATAAGGGAAAGAGATTGAACTCACATTCAAACATAGCTGAGACAGCTGAGGATTTACAGCCATTGGCAGGGTGAAGGACAGGGTAGAAAATTACTAAAAGGAACTTGGTTATTGTGGGAAAAGAGAAACTTGACTGGGTGTCAAGGTCAGAGGGCTTGTCTTTAAGCTGGCTTAGCCAGGATTCTTGCTAAAACTGGGCTCAACACTCATCTTTTGTAAGCAAAAGGAGAGCAAGTGAGTACAATCTAGGTAGAATTTAATTATTACAGGGCTTTATTTTCATAATATTTCTAGCATATTTTGTATGCTAATGTATGTATGTTACCTACTGCCGCTCTTTGCACTTATGGAAAGTGGCACTGGTATATATTTAGTATCATGAAGAAATGTTTCCTTTCAAAATAAATTTGTTTGAATAAAAAATTTACCAGGTTAAAGAAAAAAATGCAAAACCATCATATTGATGGTGATATACAGATAAGAAAAAAAAATCCAAAGGGAAGATTATAGATGTGAAAAGGTTAAGAAATGTTACCTTAGTGTGCTTGGACCTGATGTATGCCTGAGTGTATATATATGATAACTTTATTACAATGAGTTTTCTAATTTATTTTCTTGGTCTTAAATTAAATCTGTGTTCAAAAATATCAGGACTCACAGGCTTGCAAACGTATCTAACTTTATAAAACAACTAGCATGCTTCCAAGCACGTAGTTGGCATTCTATAAATACTTTTGTCATTTCACTTTTACTATCAATAGAAGTGTCTTTAATTTAGGAAATAAAGAAGAAAAGGATGAGCAAACAGGAACAATGGGCACTTTAGTCCCCTGCACAAGCAGAAATTCTCAACTGAGTGAATCCTTCTGAAGCATTCAATGGTATTTGTCATCCCCTCCTCCAAATACTCCATTCTCTCACATTCTAGGGCACCATTGTTTTCTGGTTTTCCTCTCATTTCTCTGGTCACAAGTTATTTGTCTGTTTTGTTACTCTTTCTCCTCATGACCTTTAGGTTTTTTGGGGGGGTGATTTTTTTTCTTATTTTATTCTAAAGAATTTGAAGACTTCAACTGTATGTAATGGGAATTATATTTTTAAAAATACTTGGTGATCTATTTTCCATCTTATGATCTATCTATATACCATCTATTATCTATCTTTATTTATCTATCTACCATCTACTGCATATGTCATATTTATCTATTCTCTACCTGTCTATCACTCTCTTTTGCCTTTGTTTTATTTCATGCAGGCATTAGTGCATTATTATGAAACTACGGGTTTAGTAAAAAGCTAGTAACACAAGGAAGGGGAGGGTTGTATCACCCAGAACAAAGCCAGGCTGTGAAGAAGGAAGTAAACTGCAATGCAATGGTTCTCACTCTTCAGGAAGAGAAAATGAAAGACTTTCTGGTGAGGGTGGGGGCCAGAGTCTTGAGGAAAGATAATAGTTTCAAGATGTTGTAAGGGTTTCTCTGCACTCCTGTTCCCTCATCTCTTTGGACTTTGTTCTAGAAGGGATGTGGTTGGAAGACGGTGCTTATATATGTGAGTGAAGAAGTGGGGAGATTTCAGGAAGATTAAAAACCTCAGGTAAGTTGAGAGGCAATGCAAATGATGAGAGGAGTTTCCCAGTTACATGTCTGGGAAGTTCACAACATCATTTTATAAGAACTGGTTGAAGAAGAGGAACACATGGATGGACCAGAGAGAAACTTCTCAGAGTCGTGATTCAGAGAAAGCAGCTAAGATTCCCCAGGCCTCCACAAAGATCCTAAAAAACCAGTAACCTGAGTAGATGGGAAGTCATGATTGTAATATCCAGGAACCTCCCAAAGTGAAAAGTAAGGTGGCAGCCAAAGATTTCATCAGTGACCAAAGAGATACTCCAAATAATAATATTTTACCAATAGTACCTGAGTGGACAAAGTACAAAACAACTAGAAATCAAGCCAGAACAACTCCATGACACTAGAGACCAGAAGGAGCCCCAAGGAATACATATAAAGTAGGGATGCCTCCTCCTCACTGCCCATGGAATGCGAAGTGGAAACTTCTTTCTGAACACAAGTATAAGTCTAAAGAAACCTTAATAGGAAATGTGATCTTTAAACTGGTTGTATATTCAACCAACTTATTCTATTAGCTCCAAAGTAACTGAAACCAGAAATGTTACTATTTCCCTTAATTGGTGACTGCTTCCCTCTTCCTCTCCCATAAGCACTGGCCATCTTTGCCACTTGATGGGAATCTAGGTTGTAGAAGCAGATAATACAGACAATACCGAAATTACTTTTTTTGGAGTATTGTATACATTTAGATACCACTACTCATATCATATTCAATATCTAAGGACAAATTTTAAAACTGTAAATGTAGCATGATGGCAATTCAGAGGAGTACACCATGCAAGCATGTTCTACAAGCCTTGTGTTAGAGCCCGGTGGGTCTTCTTTGCACGGATGTTCCACAGGCACCTGACACTCAAAATGTTCAATGCTAAATTTATTTCTATCCCTTCTTTATTTTATTTCTCATGATAATGACATTCAAAATCAAGGTGGAATCCTCAGAACAATGTTTCTTTTTGATGGTAGATCAAAAGTTGGTGAATACATAAATGCTGCCTCAACCACTGCCAAGGTACCGTTATTGAAGTTCAAATGGCCCAGCTCTAAAGCAAGGTGATGCTGGGAAAGTTTCAATAAGACTCAGCTTCTTCATATATGTAAAGTGAGGCAAATAAGAACAACAATTACAGAGATGTTATAAGAAAGAAATAAGATTGTATAGTTAGAAGTTTCCTAGTATTTAAATAATTCTTGAAAATCTTTTTAGAGAAAGCGTGTTTAACAATTTGAGACAATGTTCTTCCAACTAATTTCCCCAATTTATCTTTTATTTATATGAATTCAATTTAACTAGGATAAAAGGGGAATTGGAGGTAGTAAATACAGGGTGATTCAGTTCGTCAATTTATATAATTAACAATATATTGCTGAGACTTTCTAAAATGACATCACATAAACTTTTAAAATGAATGTGCTCAAGACATTGTTATTTAAATTGGCAAAAATTCAATACACCCTCACACAGTATATCCAAATAAATTCCAAATGGCTCAGAGACTTAAATAGAGAAAGAAGAAAAAATCCATGCAAACATTAAAATAAAATGTGAGTAAGTTTCTATATACCCTAGGAAGAGGTAAGATTTCCTATGACTCCAGTTCCAGAAGAAATAAAAAAATAGATACTTTTTAACTATACTTTTTAAAATGCATGGGGCGCCTGGGTGGCTTAGTCGGTTAAGCGTGCGACTTTCGCTTAGGTCATGATCTCGCGGTTCGTGGGTTCGAGCCCCGCATCTGGCTCTGTGCTGACTGCCAGCTCGGAGCCTGGAGCCTGTTTCAGTCTGTGACTCCCTCTGTCTCTGACCCTCCCCTGCTCACGCTGTCTCTCTCTCTCTCTCTCTCCTAGAAATAAATAAAACATTAAAAAAAAAATTAAAATGCATGATGTAAGGTAAGTGACAAAATAAGTAAAAATTGTGTGTAACTCACATTACATCAAAGGAATGATACCTTAATATATAAAACGTTTCTCAAAATAAAGAAGAACAAGATAGCAAACCAATAGAAAAGTGGGCCAAAGATATAATAGTGGGGGGAAAACCCTTATTTTGAAAAGTATCAAACATTTATCTTGCCTATCTTATTTGGGAAAAGAACCACAGTGTGTACTCCATAGTTGATGAGAGAAATGTCTCTTATAGAAAGGTTCCAATTAATAAATAAAGAAGAAATAAAGGAGTCAGAATATTGTTCTTTTGTACCCCCAATGAATCTAGGCACCTAACATCGGGCGGGGCGGGGGGTGGGGGGCGGAAACATAACCAAAAAAGAAACAACCAGACACCATATGTCTCCACATAGAAGTATGCAATGCTACCATGAAACATTCTTGCCAAAACAAAAACAAAAAAAACAAAAACCCCTCTGCCAAAGTCTGCCAAGATGTTTGCCAGTCTTCACTGCACCTGTTACTAGTGTGGGAGGATCTGCAACATCTTCAAAAGAGACCATATCTCCCTGGCCAGCAACTCTTAGATCTCCACCTTCCGAGACGTTCAAACTAGGATTCTGTTCTCCAGGCATCACTAGCTCCTTCCCTCCTCCAAGCTGTTATATGGCGTCAGAATCCAAAATGCCTGGCTATGTTGCAAGTAGAAGCCTTCCCTTACAGAAGTTTCTCTGGATATAATACTTAGGATGAATAATGAAGATACATTTTATAAATGTACCTTCAGGAAGTATTTAAAAGGAATTTTGAGAAGTTTTGTCTACATCTTTCCTTGGAGTATTGACTATTTGACTTTAAGGATGCCTTAGACCACCTAGATCTCTTTGATTTACGTATCCATTTTGACAGAGTCAAGATTTTTGTTACATCCGCTGGAGGTTGTGGTGGTATAGCTGAGTCCTTTCCTCCAACTTCATTTCATTGTAATAAGTCAAACAAAGCCATAATGTTCTCTTTTCTCCTCAATAATTCAGGGTCTTATCTTTTTCAAATACATTTCTATACCTTTTTAATCATCCTGGATCTCACTATGTCTATTGATCTATTCTATTTGCTGCCTTTTAAAAGTTTTTCAAAACCATTTCTCTTCCAACCTTATATAAATCACTCATGCAGGAAAAACAAAATGGAGAAATGTGGATGATTCTTAGGTTCTAACTTGAGCTTGAATTTCTACTTCTGTAATTTACCAAAGGGTATGTTTGTAAGAAAATGTTCACATTCTTTTGTTCCATTAACGTTTTTATACCAATGAATCATTGTTTCATGGAGGAGCTTAAACTATTGGGCTCCATTAAAGTGCTATTTTTTTTATCTTTTTAATGTTTATTTACATTTGAGAGACAGAGACAGAAACAGAGACAGACTATGAGCAGGGGAGGAGCAGAGAGAGAGACAGAGACAGAGACAGAATCTGAAGCAGGCTCCAGGCTCTGAGCTGTCAGCACAGAACCCGATGTGGGACTCAAACTCATGAACCATGAGATCATGACCTGAGCTAAAGTCAGACGCTTAACCAACTGAGCCACCCAGGTGCCCCTAAATTGTTCTTCATCAGCATTATTACTAGTACTCATAATCGTAACCATCCTGATTCCCTGGGCATATTGAGGTATGCCCTTGGAGTTCTATGTGCATTAACTCAACCAAGTTTCATCAGTACTCTCCAAGCACAACTGTAATGGCCCATACTGCATAGCTGAAGAGACCCGGACTTGGAAAATTCATGTAGCAGAATTCCTTTATGGCTAGTAAATGAAAAACTCAAAATCAAACTCAGGTCCACCTAAAACTAAAGCCTGTGCTTTTAAGGACTGTATTTTTAATTGCTTCTAATGTTTATCTTAAAAATTGTGGATTTTTTATATTCTTTCAGATCACCATCTCAATGAGAGTGTTGAGCAGGATTAAAGAAAGTGGTATGAAGAACATTTGAAAACACTGGGACCCATTAATCCACACAGAGGAGAAAGCAATGATCCTCAGGAGGGCCTGAAGTGTGCATTGTGCCACACTAGGAAAATTATCAACTATATGCCCCTTTGTATCACTTCAGAGAAGAGGTTTGGGACAGGACAGCCCCGTGAGATTAAATAAAATGCTTCTGGCCAATATTCTGGCCAGTTTCTGGCCAGTTTCTCTATGTAACTTACTAAGCCTATCAAAAACCTGATAATGCAATTTATTGAAACTTACTATGCCCGAGGTGTTCTAAGTGCTTTACACGTTTTCTCCCTTTTGTTCCTCCTAACTGTTATCCGTTATCTGTACCTTTCAGACCGGAGACAGGAAGAGGTCAATCAAATCATCTCAGGAGACATGACTAGTAAGAAATTAGATCCCGTAATCTTTCTAACTGTAGAAACTATGCACTTTAATAGAAACCATGGCTATTTCCAGAAAAAAAAAATCAGGGATATGAAGTGCAGAGGAAATGGATGACAGTGAGAAGAAGGCAGCTATGCCTTGAAGGCTATATTTTAAATAAATGTAGACCATGAGGCTACAAAGCCAAGAAGTAAGAAACCAGGTAGAGACTGCTTTCAGCTTGTAGCGACAGAGACCTTATTGCAACACTTTAAACAGAGAGTATTCAGAGAGAAGTCCAAGGCTATTTTGGTGGCTCCACATAATCACTCAAGAGCTTAGCTTCTTATAATTTTCCACTTCTGCATGCATGCTTTCCAGATTACTTCATACTCCACAATGACTGCAGAGACTCCAGCCATTACATCTCCAAACTAGGCAACAGCTAGAGTACTCTTCTTACTTGGTACTTGGTGACGTTCCAGGAAAGACAAAGAGGCTTCCACTTACATTTCATTGGCCAGGGTTTAGTCACATGGACAAAGCTGTTGTAGAAGAATCTGAGAAATGTTTCCTTTTAATTGGCTCGTTGTCCCTCTTAAGAAAACTGAGGTTACCCGCAAGGGAAAAAAAAAAAAAAATGTAAAAAGGAAGGAAATGAATGTATATATTTTTAAAGCTTATTTAATTATTTTGAGAGAAACAGAGACAGTGTGAGTGGGGTAGGGGAGGAAAGAGAGGGAGAGAGAAAAAGTTCCAAGTAGGCACACAGAGCCTGACATGGGACTTGAACTCATGAGACAATGAGACCATGACCTGAGCTGAAACCAAGAGCCTGACACTTAACCAACTGAGCCACCCAACCACTCCAGGAGGACAGTGAATATTATTAGCATTTAAGCAATCTCTATCATAGGCCAGGATTGAAAACAAAAAAAACAAAAAACACTTTTCAGCCATCAGGGCAAAATTCAGACAATGTGAATCTCACGGAAGAGGATGTACTCCTGTGAGGAAGAAGCAGGATGGTCCAGATTAGCAAGTCTACCTTGGGTGCAGGACACCTTCTTAACCACATATCTTTTATTTATTTTTAATCTTTTACTTTTTATTTATTTATTTATTTTAACGTTTATTTTTGAGAGAGAGACAGAGTGGGAGGGGAGGGACAGAGAGAGAGGGAAACAGAATCCCAAGCAGGCTCTGTGCTGACAGCCTGATGTGGGGCTTGAACTCCTGAACTGTGAGATCATGACCTGAGCTGAAGTTGGATGCCCAACCGGCTGAGGCACCCAGGCGCCCCAACCACATATCTTTTAAATTTGGTTGTTTTCAAGCTTTGGTATATAATTTATATTTGATCTTATAAACTAATTCTTTCCCTCTTCCTACTACTAACAACAAATAACTCAATGAAAGATAAGCAAATGCCCCAAATAAGTCAACACTGGCCCATGACTGAGGCTGGATTCACTCTGTTAAAACCTCTGTCTCCAAATTTCAATATCTCAGGGCATTCTGCATCTTCAGCAAACTTTTTTTTTCCTATTTTGACTTATTTTCTTGGCTCATTCTCCTGGTTTCTTCTCCAATGCCGAACTGGTTGGACAGGGTGCCATGCTGTGTCTAACTGGATGCTGATAGGTATTTTAGTTAAGATCTAAATTAACTAATCCCACTATAGATAGTTACCTAAGCCAAGAGATGTATATTACCTAGGGACACTGTCCTGAGGCCCAAATAGAGGCAACATTAAACATGCAATACCCCTAACAGAACCTGTGGGTACTAAGACTCAAAATACCATCATTGGTTTGAGGGCTCTTGTTCCTAGAAGTGTTATTCATAATTTTGACATTATATGTGAAAATTATAACTTGCATTCTTAAATTTTTTTAATTTATTTTTAAGAAAGAGAGTGGGGTAGACCAGGAGAGGGATAGAGAGAGGGGGAGACACAGAATCTGAAGCAGACACCAGGCTCTGAGCTGTCAGCACACAGCCTGATGTGGGGTTCGAACTCACGGACCACAAGATCAAGACCTGAGTTGAAGTCAGACGCTTAACCAACTGAGCCACCCATGTGCCCCTGAATTGCATTTTTATTACTGCTTCTGGCCCCCAAAGTTTCATCTTTACTTAGAGTAGTTAAAACTTCAGTGGAATTACTTGTTGACAGTATCAAGCAGAAAGAGCCTAAAAAGAAGCCAGAAGACGGGAAAATGAGAGGTATATTGAAATTGGAGGTCAATGAGAATTTTTCTGAGGAATTCAGAATATAGTGTCTTAGTCTGTAACTAAAGTTTAGTCTCTAACTTGGGGAAATACAAGGTCATTGACAATGTTTGGGCTCAAAAAATAAGCCAGAGAAAAGCAGCTCCACTATGACTTTCTTATTCTTGCTTCTAACTGCCTTATGCAGCCCTCACCTCTGGTCTACCTCTGGTTCCGTAGAAATAAAGTTCATTTTGGTGGGCACAAGCTATAGAGTTCACATTTTGCCTACAGTACAGCCTTAGGAGTTTCATTTTGCTTTGCAAAGCAACCTAAATCCTCCTCACCCATGTCAACCTTCCTCAGGAACAGAGACCTGCTTTCTGGTAGTTGGGAAAGCGGGACAGATGATGAGTAGTTCAACTACCTCAAGAAAACACACTGAGGTCAAAACACAGCATTGAGATTCTTCAGGAAAAAGCAAACTACTTGTTATGCAAACACAAGCACTTCTCAGATCCAGAAGTGGGAAGTGATGTCTCCTGCTTCAAAGTCACTCCTCAGAAGGAAAACAGTTGGAAGAAAAAAGAAGCCAACACATGGCAGGTGTGACCAGCAGAGATGTGAGTGTTGCCAACCCAAAAGTCCAAAATAGAGTGTCCTTGCTTCTTTTCATCTCTTAAAATATTTTTACATGTAAATCATCCATAACTATGTCAGATCCCAAGACAGTTGAAATTATATTTAATTATATTTAGGTATAATCATTATGAACAGTATTTAGAAAGATGTGTCAGCATGAAATACTTTTTATTCACAACCACATGTCTTATAAAAGGACAGAGCTCTTAAGAGCAATCAAAGTAAGTAGAAAAATAGGGGATATTTTTTACTAGAGAAAAAGTTTTTAACTAGGAACTAAGTTCTTTGCAAAATACAATGTTGGAAAACTATCGTTCAGAAGAAAATGCAAAAACTTTACTGTCAAACAAGATATCCTATGCAGTGTTCTTTAATAACTAATAGAAATGAAGCAGAGGGCTGGAGCGCCTGGGTGGCTCAGAGTTAAGTGTCTAACTTTGTCTCAGGTCATGATCTCATGGTCCTTGAGTTCGAACCCCACGTTGGGCTCTCTGCTGACAGCTCAGAGCCTAGAGCCTGCTTTGGATTCTGTGTCACCCCTCTCTCTCTGCCCCTCCCCCCTCATGTTCTGTCTCACTCTGTCTCTCAAAAATAAATAAATGTGTAAAATAAATAAAAAGCAGAGGGAAACAGATTCAGATAACAAATCATACTCAATTAGCAACAAGATTCACATTTCATATGTATATGAAATATGTATGTGGCATTTGATACATTCCATACACCAGAGTAGGGACTGGAAATTCAAAGTAACTAAGAGGTTCAGTCTCAGGGTGCCTGAGTGACTCAATCAGTTGTGTCCAACTCTGGCTCAGGTCATGATCTCGCGCTCCGTGGGTTCGAGGCCCGCATTGGGCTCTGTGCTGACAGCTCAGAGCCTGGAGCCTGCTTCAGATTCTGTGTCTCTGTCTCTCTCTGCCCCTCCTCTGCTCATGCTCTGTCTGTCTTGCTCTCTCAAAAATAAAACATTAAAAAAAAGAGGTTCAGTCTCTATTCCTATAAAATATAAGTTTTATTATTATGTTGGCATGGAAAAATAAACATACCAGGAGACAGTTGCCGTTGAAAAGATAGTTTGTTATACTCACAGATTCCCAAGAGAAGGGACATCAGGTGCCACACAGGGTCACATGGGGGGCATCGGGGTCAATTGGGAGGCAGAAGGAGTGGGGGGAAAATGTGCACGAGAGCCTTTACTGTGGCTTCCGTGGGAAGGAACTGGAATAGGTGAGGCAAAGTAAGTAGATTCAGGATTGGTTAGTTTAAAAACTTTCAGTGGGCTCTGGGGCATAAAAGTTGTCCCCAGTTGTCTGGTCCCCAGCTCTGGGGTGATAAGGTCAGGGGAATAGTGGCCCTAACTATGAGGGGCTGACAGAGGAGGTGGCTGCGGTCTTGGCTCTGCACTGGTGAGTCTGCATATGAATGACTCGCTCAGGAGCAAGTTATTTCCTATCTTCAGGAATTACCAGTATCTTCAAGGCCAGATGTCAAACCATCAAAATATAGAAAATAAAGGGACACAGTTTATCTATCTATATGCAAGGGGTTTGCTGCCTAGCAGAAAGTCAGAGGATAAACAAACCAGTGGTTGACATAAAATACACTAGTGGGAGCAGAGCAGGGATTCTATATGGAATGCATGGAAGGAACAGCTAATCTAGGCAAGGAATCACTGAACACTCCCTTGAAATCATGTCTGAACTAAGTCCTGAGAGGTGAGGACTGGAGGGAGGTAGAGACAAAGTTCACAGGATGCACTATGGCCTGGACTCATGAGCACATTTTGGAGGTTTAGTGTTACAGAGAGTTTAATATGGCTGGGACCTACAGCAAGTGGGTAGTAACAAGAGAAAGACACAAGATATTTACGGATCAAACATCTCCTAGTTTTCAGGTCTTCGGCTATTAACTAGAAGGTAACAAGGGAACAAGGTAGACAGCCCTGGAGTCCAAGTAAAGAGGTTCAGATTTCATCCTAGGTGTAATGGGAATCTATTGACTGGTTTTCAGACTACGCCTGAGGAGGAGAGAGGAAGAGGGGAGGCTTGTGTTGCAAAATAATAATTTGATATTCTCATGGAACTCTCATTCAGCATTAATGCTGAGGCTCATTGAGGAAGAAGAAAAAGATTGACAGCTGGGATTGAGGCAAAGGTTGACTTTGAAGAGTTTTGGATTTCTCAATTTCACATCTATGTTCTAGAACCTTCAGACTCTTCATTCTATGTTTCAGAGTATTTTTAAGGAGAGTCGAAGCTGAGACAGAGGACATCCTTGTAATGGCTATTGTCCCAACAGGACATGAAATGTTTTACTTGCTTTTTCATCGTGTTGCATATACTCAGTTCAAGTGGGGAATGTTAAACAAAAAGCATCTTTCAAGGTTGTGAGCTGATCATTGCCTGTTTTGCAATAGTGTTGTTTTTCTTCTTATTTTTGTAAGAAGGAGCGTATTACATCAAAAGCATGAAAACTGCTAAAAACATGAGTTGTGGGGTTTGCTTTTGAAGTATCTAAATAAATCTGTGGTCATAACAACTTTGTGCTAACAACCATTTGTTGAGGGCCATGAAGAACTTTAAATGTATTGCCACACTCATTCCTTCTGCAACTCTACAGAGTAGATACATGATAAAAATAAATCAGTAATAGAGGTTCATGAGAGTTATGTAGCCCGTCCAAGATGAACAGCTACTAAGTAGGGGAAGTTAGATTTCAAATCCAGCTCAGTCTGACACCAAATCCCAGGTTCTTAATCACGATGTCATAGAATCACACTTCCCCAACTGGGCTGTCCCAGCGTGTATATCGCTTTGTCCATAGTTAAGAAAAAAACCCTCCCATCTGATCTTCCAGCACAATTCACAACATCCACTGAGGGCATTTCTTAGGTCACAGCACAGACCTTGAATTTACCACTCTTATAATATTCCATTTCTTTGGTTCTTTCCAGGAGCAAGCATGCTATTTGGGCCTTTGCAAGCATAATTCGGTTTCCCATATAAGCTTCTGTCTATTCTACCTAGATGAATCGGCTCTGTTTACTAGGACTGCCAGGCAAAGCTAAGCAATGGGAGTCAATGAAGGCTTCCCGACGTGGTAAATGCCCTATGTGACACCTTAGGGCTCACCACACTTCTTGATTTCTGTTGGAGGGGGGGAAAAAGAAGTATATTTTAAAGATTTATTTTCAGGCACTCAAATGACCCTCATTCTTCAATTCTAATGCCCTTGGTGGGGTGACAAATAGCCAAATCATAGTAAAAGAAATTAAAATCCAGGGGAAATAAATAGTCCCTGTCGGAAGATGTCATCTGATATGCCAGAGCACTAGAATATAAAGGTTCCAATTAGTAGCCATTCATGTTTTGTACCTTTCAAGTTACATTTTTCTTTGCTTAGTGTATATTTACTTCATAAATTATAAGGAAATGGACAAATTATAAGAAAAAAGAAAGAATTAAAGATTATCTAATAAGAACACATTTTTGAAAATAACTTATTTATAGTTTATAAAATATAGCTTTATTAGTTCATGCACCTTCAGGAGAAAAAAATAATTTTACTTAAATTTAATGATCAAAAATTTTAAAAATGTATTTATTTGAATGAGAACAGGTAATATTCTCCTGTCCCAAAATACCTCCTCTATTGTACAGATACATGGCCTAACCGTTTACGCTGTGTAATTCTGTAGGACGTAGTCTGGAATGCATCATGTAAAATGTAATGGGAACAAGTTAGACCATGTGTCAGACCCTTCTTAGACCCCAACCACTACAGACTTTGTCACCGTGTCCATTTGTGGTTCCAGCTTCTGTTGGGTGCCCTGTTCTACATGAAGTTCAACCGTTGTCAGGGAGGTACGACTCAACCTCACATCACCTCCCGCTCAGGCTGCATGAATAACCAGCACCCTCCTAACTTCCCTGATGGGGCCAAAGGGTGATATCAACAAGCAAGAGCCTGGTGCGACCTGCACTGCCTCAACCTGGAAGTGTTAGGGACTCTGTCCAGTGGGATGAAACTTTGACCAGTGGAAGATGAGAACAGGAGATGACTTCTTCCCTTATCTATTCCACTAAATTGAGAAGTGACTTTTTAGACAATGTTCCTCAAGATCCAGCCACCAGCCACATCCTCTATTCCCCTTCCTCCTTCCTTGCCTTGCTCTCTTTGTCCCTCACTCTTGCTCCCTAAGGCTATGCTCCCTAGTCAAGCAGTAGAACATAACACTTGCCTAAGGCTCTGCTTTCTGGAGAATCTAGATTAAAATAGACATTTCCATGAATACCTTAATACAGTTATTTCTAGTCTCCTAGTATTCTATAGTTCACCAAAGTATTTTCAGACTAATATTTCACTGAAACTTTTATTAATTTTTTAAAAAAATTTTATCTATTTATTTTGAGACAGAGAGAGAGAGAGACAAAGACAGAAAGAGAATCCCAATCAGGCTCCACACTGTCAGCACAGAGCCCGATGTGGGGCTTGATCTCACAAACACTGTGAGATCATTACCTGAGCTGAAATCAATAGTTGGATGCTTAACCAACTGAGCCACCCAGGTGCCTCTCACTGAAACTTTTAATATGAGCGTTTGGAAACAAGGAAAATGAGAAGAACTAATTCATTCTCTCGATAAAATACAAACCAATTATGCAAAATAGTTTCAAACTTTTCAAAGCTCTATGTCTCTAATCCAGACAGTTTTCACTAGGCTTTAACCACTAAACCTTTCGTTTTTGGAGATTTAGTTGAGATCTCACCATATTTGTAATTAAATAAGAATTTCTGCCCATTTCTCATCCCAACATTCTCATATGTTCTCTTCTCTGTTTACTCCTTTTCATGTACTTGTTTCAAGGAGCCTGACATTACCTTGTTTTATACGCAGTATCTTAGATCTAATATTATCTTAAGATAATATATGGTGGTTATGGCCACAAGCATAAAGACAGACTACTTGGGTTCATAAGTCCAGCTCTGTGGCTTGTGAACCTTGTGGCCCTATGCAGGTTACTTAATTTCCCTGGAATTTTGCTTATCTGTAAAATTAGGATAAAAATAATACTTACATCATAAGTGTATATAAAGGATAAAATGAATAAAATTTGATTAGAGCAATCATTTGCCTGATAAATAGTAAACATATAACAATAGATTTGTTGACTTCTTTCTCTTTTGCTACTATAATTCTTTGTAGAGAAGAAAGAATCACAAGTTGAAATCAGAAGGACTTGAGGGGTACCTGGGTGGCTCAGTCAGTCGGCTGTCTGAATTTGGCTCAGGTCATGATCTCATGGTTCATGAATTTGGGCCCCGGGTTGGGCTCTGTGCTGACAGCTCAGAGCCTGGGGCCTGCTTCAGATTCTGTGTCTTCCTCTCTCTCTGCCCCTCCCTTGCTCACCCTCTATCTCTCTTTCTGTTTCTCTCTCAAAAATAAATAAACATTAAATTTTTTTTAAAAATCAGGACTTGGATTTAAGCCTTGGGTTGAGGGGTGGCTTGGATGGCCCAGTTTGTTGAATATCTGACTTCAGCTCAGGCTGTGATCTCATGGTTCATGAGTTCAACCCCACGTCCAGCTCTATGCTGACAGCTCAGAGCCTAGAGCTCTGTGTCTCCCTTTCTCTCTACCCCTCCCCTGCTGGGTCTGTCTCTCTCTCTCCCTCTCTCTCTCTGTCTCTCTCAAAAATAAATAAATGTTTAAAAGAATTAAACCTGGAGTTCACAATTGAAGAGTTGCTTGACCTCTGCAAGTCTACTTAATGTGTGGTCTATTTGTGGACTTCCTTATGTATGTCCATACCCCTTATCTGAAACCCATGGAGTTAGGATATGTTTAGAAACTTAAAATTTGTCATACTTTAGAAATGCAATAAGGTATCCACAGTGTATTTTAATAACACCCCCAGCTGGGGATTGGTACAGCACTAGTAATCAAACACATTAACATTTTTACTGAACAACTTAGAAAAACTTATAGGAGATGAAATAAACCTAGAAATCTAAAGAAACAGTGGAATCAGGTCAGGTTCTATCACCAAACAAGCTTGCCTTATGTTTACAATATCTTTGTTTTTCTGAATTGCAGGAAAATGAACAGTGGAAATGAATTTCCAATGACCTCCAAGACACAAGTCCCTTACTGTGATATGCCTGACCTTGAAGGACATGATTTTCTTCCAAAACCACTTCTTTCCTTGCTGTATTTCCCATGATATTCGTGAGGAAGTGTCCTGCCCCTGCATTTGCACTTACGACTCCCCCCCCCCTTTTTTAAATTCATTTTCATCCAGGAAATTCCCCCTTTCTTTACTCATTTTCTTCATTTAGTCCATATAGAAGCATTTATGAAGTACCTATACCAAGTAGATGCTAACCAAAAAGGAACATAATTTCATAAGACATAATTTGCTATCTAGGAAACAGAAACAAGTGAAAATGTTGAAAGGGCTCAAATATTCTATAGAGATCCTCTGCAAGAAGTAGGTGGGTGTTTCACATGTCTTCCTCTCCCCATCATATACTCAGACTGAGCCATTTGAGAAATGGGATGGCCTTACTCATAAATAGGCACTAAATAATTGTCACAAACCTGCAGACCACTCCTTCTTTTAAAAGCTATAAATATTCAAGCAAGCTTCTTTTTAAGATGTCTCTAGGGTTCTACATTTTAACAAATAAAAAATATTGCCTATTAAATTACTTGCTGAAACATACATTTCAATTGGCATGGAAATCTAATGTTTCTCTAAGCATGAATCTGAAGTTAGATTTTGTTGACCAAGGAAAACACTCTATACTACTGTCTCCTCTAAAAGGACAAGTTGTTCTTATCATTTGGACCTACTCATAGTCAAATTTCTCTCTAGGATATTTTTTCATTATCTCATTATATGACATATTTCATAAATGTTCCTAAGGACAAACCCAAAACTCCATTTAACTCAAAAAAAGATTAGTCGATCCATTACTTGGCATCTGTTAAGAGGTGATGATCACTCTGTGAGGGTATAATATTCAGTCTCTAGCTCTCCACTCAATTTTCTGTGGTGCTAAAATCTGTCCTTTGAATTTGATTTTTTTTAATTTTTCATCAATAAACATTTACCTCTGTGTGTAGCTCTCACCTTGGAGGTGTTCAAATATTTGTTCCATCATCGTTGTCCTTAGTCATTATTTATTGAGCACACCACCCTGTTCCCGTGGTGTCCCTCAGTGCCAGGCATGCCTCATAGCTGGCCAACACATCTCTCAATGCGACTCTATCTGTTTCCCTCTTTCAAAACTCATATATCAGACAACACAAATAATCTTTGAAATTCCAGGCTGGTCTCATTATTGAAATAGAAGAGATGGACATCTTTTCAATATTCTTTTTTTTTTTTTTTCAGTTTCTTCTTCACCTCATGTGAACCAGTTCAAAACCAGTTAAGTTTCTTAAGTAAATAGAAACACAGTAGAGTCATATATGAGAAGCAGCTCAATTCCATTTTTTTTAATTGAAAAGCCAACCCTGTGATTGTAGCATTTCTTTCCAGCCTTCCCTTCTGAAACACCATGAAAAAAAAAAAAAAACCCAGAATGCATAGACACATATTGCACATTTATCTTGTTTTAGACCTTTAACGTCAAGGTGATGCCTGGAGCAAATATTTAGC
This sequence comes from Crocuta crocuta, assembly GCF_008692635.1. Classification (NCBI taxonomy): domain Eukaryota; kingdom Metazoa; phylum Chordata; class Mammalia; order Carnivora; family Hyaenidae; genus Crocuta; species Crocuta crocuta. Next base: position 13,971,539 of record NW_027532747.1, on the reverse strand, counting down.
CAGGCAAATGGTAATCTTATCAAAAGAAGGATTTATAAGAGAAATACTAGCACAAAGCTCTCTGTAATGGATGAACGGCACTGAGTAATCATCTCCATTCTTTGCACTGATATTTGACAACATCCTTCTCCACGGCAGCTGCTTTATCACTGCCTTTAATGACCATAAACCAGAAAATCTTGCATAATTCAGTGAGAGTATTCTGAAGGCCTTCCGTCTGCCTGACGATGTCTGCTTTGCTGAACAGTTTCTTTCTCAGGGATTTCTTGACTAACAGGTGCATCATTATACACAGCAACCATTGGCAGAGTGAGGAGCGTCATAATTCAGTGTGTGTTGCCTTATGATAACTACACAAAGAAATGAACTTCCTTAAGGAAGAAAAAACGGAGAACCATTTAACTTGTCCAAATGCATTTAGACTGATGTTTTACAGAAGACAATTTGGATTCTGAACAAGTATTTGTGGCTCAATCTCAATCTTCTTTCCACACAGCTCTGGGTTTTGCTCACACACAGAACTACTTTGGGCAACATTATTTTTCCCTTTGTAGGCTTACACTATTTCTGAGTTAATACAGACTGGGAGTGCTTAAAATACTGATTAAGTTAAAATTGGGTCTTAAAGCTCCATCCAGCCAAAAGCAAAATTAAACAAAAGTTTCACTTATGGAGAAGCTACCACAGCTATAATAAGGACAAATTCAAACCTTGATTTAAAATTGAGTTAAGTGTCTAGTCCATGACCTTTGAACTCTCCCTATCTCTGAATGTGTACTACTGAAACTAAAAGCTGGAATTGCCAAAGACTTCCTTAGATATGTGCCTTGGAGAACGGGGGGAAGGATATACAGAAATACGGCATTAAGGCTTTTAACAGTACACAGAATGTGTAATAATACACAGTGCACAGATTGCTAGAACACACACAAAATGTGAAATGTTAGGTTGCAAAGCCTCATTATGATCAGGGAGTCTAGAGTTCTGACACGCAACAGAACTCATCCTCTGGATTCAATGACAAGGATAATAGCTATCCTATCCAGGAGTTATCACAAAGTTTGTAAGAATCAAATGGAATAATACAGGCTATAATTTGGGAAATGATAATGTGCTATACAATTATGGAGTGAAGTCATTAATGATGTTCATATTGACATTTTATTGAGAAGGAAATCCATCATGATGGTTAAATGTCTCTCAAATAAAGTTCTTCTTTGAGTAGAGAGCCACTGCCAGTGTTTGACCACATCATCCTTTGTGCTGACTCTTGCAATAGTTCCTCCTGGGTTCTTTCTCTCTCTTCTAATATTTTAAGTCCTTCTAAGCTCCACTCAGCGGTAATTATGATCTCATCACTCCTCTTCTTAACTCACTTTTGAAGACTTCCCATTGCCAGATCTAGCGGCTTAGTTTAGAACTACAGTCATCAAGAACATCAACGCTTTATCAACCAACAGTACATGACATGCCCACACATCAGGAACTAATTGCTAGGCACCAGACAACCCTAGCAAAGCCTTCTTTTGCTTCTCCATCTTGTGTCCATTTTCCCCGCTCAGACACCTGCAGCTTCTGGCCCCTTACAGATCTGCTCTCGCCTTAACCTGCCAGCTCATCATCCTCAAGCACCTTTAGCCATTCTTTCCTTTATTTCTCCAGCAGGCAAATACATCTTCATCTCAGCACTTGAATTTTAATTCATTATTTCTAAGGCTGGCCTCCATGCAAAGCCACAGAGCAAAATGTATGTCTTTTCCCCTTCAGCAGTGTGATTAGTTAGAAGCGGACTGGCAGAAAATAATTAGTGTTTGTGGAATGAATGGACCTATCATCCAGACCTCCTCCAGGGGAGGACTTACTATAGATACAGATGATACCTTAATTCTAGTCCTGCTCTCTTCTCATTGAATCCTTCAAAATCCAAGTAAGACTCAAGTGGATCTTCTTATAACTTCATATCATAGACGTTCCATGATTTCATATTAAATTAATGAACAAAAATGGCTGTAAAGCACTGATCCTCTCTCTTTCCCAATTTAATTGAGGTCATTTCTAACAAAAGCTTATTCTGACCCTGGCACTGGCCTGGCCTTAATTTCAAAATATTTTTATGGTTTCATAACACTTTAAAACCTTTCGAAGTATATTAATTCTGTTAACAATAGCCAAGCATTTCCTTTGTCCTGTATTGTAGCTCATTCTCTTGCCTAGTGTTCTACTTCAGCATTAACCTTGCAACCTGCTCCTGGGTGACAAGACATGAGTGCACAGAATATGTATATCTCTTTGTTGGGCATTTTACAGCATGAGATATTGGAGAAAATTTTGACCCTGCTGTTGAAAGACCTGATTTTGCTCCTCTTCACAGGACTGGCTACATGATTTCCAGGACCCAATGCAAAATAAAAATGAAAATGTTTTCATCCTTTGATCACACCACAGGGTAATAAAAGCTTTTTTTCTTTCTTCACTGGTCTTTCTTGCTGGGCCTGTCAAGGTGTTTTGCATCCTCCAATAGATTAGGTAGGGTGACCTATTTAATGTCGCACTATCTCAGGCCTGAGGCCACTCCCAGAGTGACTGCAGAATCTTACAGATATCCTGACCCTCCCCAGTTCCTATGTCCAGACCTCTGTTGGGGCCAAGACTCCGTGGCTTCGGGGTGGGAACAAGGAAGCAGAAAGCTGGAGAGGTGAGGATGGGGAATGACGAGGGATCACACATGAACAGAGGCTTCAACGCCCCTGCATTGTCCCATCAGACTTCCCTTACAAAATACAACTTCAAATATAAAATTATTAAGGTTTCAAGATGGCAACCACAGGGCAGAAGTTCCTATAAGACTGCCATATTCTACACAGGATAGCCTTGCCTCTTCACTCTCAATACCCTCTACTCTCAGGGGAAAAATAATCCCTGAACCTTCCTCTATAAGATCTCCCTCACAGTTTTTTAATAGGGCTAAATCAAATAATGTTTGTAACCTGCTGCATCTGTTGTGGATTATCATCTGTGATAAATGCTTAATGTGCCAATGGTTTGGATCACAGCGTGACTTCCTGGGTTCAAATCCCAACTTTGTTTCTGGCTTGCTAGAGAGACTTGGGACCATAATACTTGCGATTTACTTTGGAATACACCCATACGTATGTTGGGAGAGCGTGTGCATGTGTTACTCGCAAATGCCCAGGTGCTATCAAAAGAAATGCATTTGATGGGCGCCTGGGTGGCTCAGTTGGTTAAGCGTCCAACTTTGGCTCAGGTCATGATCTCACCAGTTTGTGGGTTGGAGCCCCGCGTTGGGCTCTGTGCTGACAGCTGTCTGAGAACCTGGAGCTTGTTTCAGATTCTGTGTCTCCTTCTCTCTCTGACCCTCCCCTGCTCACACTTTCTCTCTCTTTCTCAGAAATAAATTTAAAAAAAATATTAAAAATAAATAAAATAAATTAAAAATTAAAAAAACAAAAAAGTGCACTTGAGAAATGATCAGCCAACACATGAATGCACAGTCCAGAAGGCAGCTAGCTTTCTTTCAGAAAAGACACATTCTGCTACTGCTACAAACATTCCTATACCTGATTCTCTGTTGACCACTGTACTGATTGTCAAATATGGCTTTTTTAAATTATTAAAACAATGACATGCTTATCAGCATGATAAATATTAGAAATGGAATCTCCCGTGGAATTAAATGCATTTAGGAAAGCTGAACTATCTAAAAGAATTTAGAAATACTCCTCACTTTTGAGGATCAGGATATACAAGTCCAGTGCAACCTACACACTTGAAATAGCGCATTAGGCTAAATCCCTCCACCATCTGGTGTCCAGCAATACATTCTGGCATCAGGAGATATGTGCGTGTACTCTTGGCATCTGCTTCAGGAAACCTTCCCTGAAAAGTCTTAGTTGGATCATGTAAAAGGACAGAGAGTTGGGACATCCTTCAGTCAACAGAACAGATCGTATGAATTGACTTTTTTTCGTGCATGTGAATAAATGTTGAGTTAATGTGTGACATATATATTAAAATGTGATCTAAGACTTGGGCCTTAGTTTGCCAGAGCTGCCATAACAAAGCACCACAATGACTTAAAGAAATGTGTTTTCTTACAGTCTTGGCATCCAGAAATCTGAGATCAAGGTATTGGCAGGTTTGGTTTCTTCTGAGGTTTCTCTCTTTGGCTTGTAGACTCTTGTCTTCTATAGTGTTCTCACATCATCTTCCTTTTGTGCATGTCTGTGTCCAAGTTTCTTATTCTTATAAGAATACCAGTCAAATTGGATGAGGGTCCACTCTAATGATCCCATTTTAACTAAAATGCCTCTTAATTTTTTTAAATTTTTAAATGTTTATTTATTTTTGAGAGAGACAGACAGCACGAGGGTGGAGACACAGAAAGAGGGAGACACAAATTCCAAACCAGGTTCTATACTCCAAGCTGTCAGCACAGAGCCCAACATGGGGCTCAAACTCACAAACCGCAAGATCATGACCTGAGTCAAAGTGAGATGCCTAACTGATTGAGCCACCCAGGTGCCCATAAATAGCCTCTTTAAAGTTCCTGTCTCAAAATACCATCAAAATACAGAGGTAATAGGTGTTGGAACATCAGTGTAAGAGTTCTGAGGAACACAACTCAGCCTGTCATGGTTTTTTGTTTGTTTGTTTGTTTGTTTTTTCCCATTACAAGGGACCTGGTAGGTTTGGAGAGTAAGTAACTCTCAGGACCTACCTCAAAATTTTTGGTCACTACAATTGTTTACCAAGAACAACCCAAGAGATATGCATGTCTAAATTGGTCTCAGTCAGTTCAGAGTCCTTGGAAAAGCCACTTGCTGTCTCTGTGCTTTAGTATCCTCTCGGGATAACAAAAGTAGGTACTTCACAAGATTGTGTTAATGATTAAGTATGTTAAGGAATATAAGATCTTAAAACAAATGGCTGGTGAATAGTGTTTTCCTTTATGAATATTATTATGAATTATTGAATCACTGATGAAATTAATGAATGGGGGAAAAACGAATGGGTCGATCAGTAAGACTCATTTTACTCTTTCATTTACAGATGAGTAAATTAAAAGCAAACAAGTTTCAATAGCATTCTCCTTGTCCCGCAGCTTTTCAGAGATACAATCTGTGTAAGAATTTAGATGCTTTGACTCAAAATCCAATTTTCTTTCCCTTCACTGTTTCACGTGACTTTTAAGGGTCAACCTCACAAACATCCACTGAAGCATGATTTCCACCCAGTCATACCAAAAGGATAAGGAAAATGTCTCTGACATTTTCCGAACTGAAAATGAGCTAACATGACTCTATTTCAACTATTGAGACCAGCGTATATTTGTGTAAGACTGATTTTAATTTAGTTTGGACTATTACTGAATTTAATTAAGTATTTAATAAATACTAACTGGGCCAAGCATACTGTTGAAAGAATGTCACAAAACTGTTACTGAAAAGAACTTATCATGAGCTACTTTAAGCCAGTGTGATCACACCCATCTATTAGGGCCTATCTGGTGGCCCTTAGTCACTGCCAATAATTATAGGTTAGCTACTGTACCTATACGTATCTCTTTTGTAAACTCAGGGAAGTCCCAGGTCTCTTGTTTCTTTACAGTTCCCAAATTAGCATAAAAGAGTCACCACACAAGAGTAAGCTAAACTACTCTTAGAGTCAGGCAACTAAGATCCTTCCAAATCTTTGGCAAGACTCTTCAGGGGTCAAAGACCAAGGGTAAAGGGTCTGCTAGATATTGTATTTGCCCTGTTCATGCTAAGTAGGAAGTCCTCTAAGGTGTTTTTGACAATCAAGATATTTTTAATGCAATTAATTTCAGTTATGTGGTCTCTTTCAACATTCATTGTACTGATTATTAAATCCTCTGGGGATAAACTGAGTGAAAGAATTCCAAGAAATTCCATCAGATTAGCTGCTTCTGGGTGTATCCTTTCCAATTAACAGGAGACAGCCTTTCGTGGGATATGCATAAGAACAACTGACTAACCTCAGGGTGTACATTGAAACTAGCACACACATTTTATCACACTTTCCATGTTAAATTGTTTAAAATAAATTACAGACATAATAACCACCATGCTATTAGCTGGCCTATACAAGAGCATAGAGATAGTCTTCTAGAAAAAGCAGGAAATGCAGCCATGCTGATATTCCTACAGAATATGCTCACTAACAAATTTGTTCCATGCGGAGCAAATGAAAACATGTATTTTAAGATACAGAATTTCCCCTAAAGATGGTATATATACATTTACACACATGAACACACACACACACACATATAGGTATATATGTACACACACAATATGTGCCCATGCACATACTCTGTGATTTTCTTGATAGAAATAAATATCGTTTGTTGCAACTAATATTTTTTTCAGCTTTATTGGTTTGTAGAGTGCTAGGCTTCAAGTTATGTATGCCCTTCACACAAAATATGTTTAGAAATCTAGAAAGCGATAGTTACCCCCAAAGATCTAAGTGCAGAATTTATTAACTAAATGTACAATTTTAGATCTGTTATAAGCTAGATATGAGGAATTGTGTAGTATATTATTTAAATGTTTATAGATACTTAGATACTGAACAAGGGATTAAAAAGTATTTGACTTGTGATTTTTTTAAAAAAATTGTGGATTTAACAAAGAAAACTTGCATAATCCCTTCAGTTATATAATAAGCACATCAAAGCCTCCCACTCTTGTAGGAGGAATGCATTATGGATATATTCTAAGAACAGGGGAGGCACTGTTAATGCATGGCTCTATGATACCTCCTTGAAATATCACAAGAACATTGTTATTATTACAAATAAGGGATGGAGATGACTCAAGTTCTACCAGAATACAGCTCTTTTAGACCGGGAACATTTTAGATTGATGCAGATATAACCAAAAGGGTCCAGCACAATACCTCCCACATAAGAATTATGGATTCTTGTTCAATGACTTGATGATGACAGCATTAAATTCTAACCTCAGCCCACAAGGTTTCTGAATACGTATGAAAAACCCAAAGAGAAGAGGATATGCGTCACTATACAGAATGAAGCTAGGCTTTATAGGGAACCTATATTACATTATAGCTATGCTGCTATTTTCCTTGTTCCCAATACAGATGCAGATTTTTGAATACTTAAATGGAGGAGTATTTAAAGTTGTCCAGACAAGTGTTTTATTGTTTGTCTTGTCTTGTTTCATTTTTTGGCCATGAAAATCTTTTAAATGAAGTGAACACTACATAATTGTATTTAAATATTTAAATCATTAATCTGGTGGCTCTTAGGGGGTTGATTGGAGGGGGAGATTGGAGGAAGATACTACATTTAAGAGCTATGATGAGAACCATAATTCAAGTAGTGAGAATGAAGAAAAGGGTATGAATTCAAGAGATATTTAGAACCTATTCCCAGCATGTGGGGATAAAGGAAAGAAAGATGTTGAGTTTGAATTCTAGGCTTCCAACGTGGGTAATTGGGGGTGATACAGAAGTGGATTTCCATAAGGAGGAAATCCTTTTGGAAGAAGAGAACTGGGGTGGAAGATCATGCATTAAATCTATCTATTGTAATTGTAAGAAAGGTAATGACAGTAAATGAGGGCAATCTCAGTCTTTACACATGCATCTTTTGGTCTGACTTCACCTCATACTAAGTCTCTTATTATGGGAAACTTTCAGTTGGAAAAAGTAAGAACCCGGATGGGTGGTTCTTCTCCACTAACTCTCTACTGACTAACATGCAATCTGATTTCTAACACTTCTATAGTTATATGATTCCAAGAAATTCTGGGTCATAAGTGATTTGACACATATGCCCTTTTTGTGAGTGTGTGTGTGTGCCCAAATCTTTTTCACTTTTTTTATTTCCATTAATAAGTCCTAATAAGTAATAAGATTTCCATTAATAAGTAATAAGATTTTTACACATTTCCTGGGATCATCTGAGGTATACTCTGTATCTAATAATAAGCTCCATCCACTCACAGTGGAAGATCTGGAACAGTTGGAATCAGAAGATCAGCCATAACTAACATGCCCATCCTAACCCATGTCCAAATGGGCACTATCACTTTGAGTATGAGCTCCAAATTCTATAAAAACTAGAAAAATAGGTTGATTAACATTTTTTTCCTTTTTCCTTTTTTCCTTTTGATTAACATTTCCTTTTGTCCTCATCAGGACAGAGAATTCTATTAATATTCTTTGATCAGCAAGGTCACAGCCTCTGATCTCTTCTCCAGGTTCCACTTTCAGTATGAAGGGACATATGCAGACATGAGAGAAAAAGATGAGAGAAAACCAACCATACAGTTGGTTGAATTACTGAGATGTCAGTCCCTGACTCTGGTTAAAGCAGTCATAACTTTTTGTAAAGAATTATTTTGTGTTCCTTTATATACATGGAAGGTGATTAGGATTATAGCTTTTGTCAATTTTTATCACTTATGATCTGGAAAGTACCGTCTACACCTGTCTGAAGAAAAATAAATTGGTCGGATATCCAGGCTGGGTCATAAGCACATCACAGTATGTCAAGATTAAAGAAAAATAGGTATGGGGAGGGGAATCTGTGCTTTTCTTAAAGATTTTTTTAAATGGTCACAGAGAAAGGATGGTCTGTAGAAGACAGTGAGAAATAAAAGTTTGAAACTCAGGAACAGTCTTGGCTTACAACTATGTACATTGCTCTTTTCAAGGCAAAAATAGTTGTAAAATTAAAGAAAAGGGCAAGATCACCCAAAGATACGCAAGGTAAGTTCTGCAGAGAAGAGAGCCCAAGATAAAGCCTTAGAGAATGCCACAATTTGAAGTGTAGCATGGGACACCTGGGTGTCTCAGTCAGTTAAGTGTCTGGTTCTAGGTTTGGGCTCAGATCATGATCTCATGGTTTGTGGGATCAAGCCCTCCCTCTGTCAGTTCCATGCTGACATCATGGAGTCTGTGCAGGATCTCTCTCTCTCTCTCTCTCTCTCTCTCTTTTTCTCTCTCTCTCTCTCCTCCCTCCCTCTCTCAAAATACATAAATAAACAAAAAAAAAAAAAAAGAAAAAAAATAAAGTGTGGCAGAAGACCATCAGAAGAAGGAAACCAGGAAGAAGTGGCTAGAGGTAAAAGTGAACCAGAAAAGAATACCATTATGGAAACCAAAAGGAGAAAGAGTTTCAAGATGTGGAGAACAGTAAACAAAATCAAAGTTTGTGTAGAAGTCATATAAGATGAAAATTAAAAATTATTTCTTGAATTTGTCATTTAGAGAGTCACCACTTGATTTTGTGAAGCTTTAATGAAGTGGTAGAGCCACAATCATGATTGCAAAGCATTGTAGACCAGTTAGGATTAGGTAAATGGAAACACCAAATGCAATACGTCAGACAAACATTGATTAAGAAGGAAGAGAAGAGGATAGTGTGATGGTTAGGGAAGGGTACGATGTTAAGACAGTCTTGTTTCTCATGTACATGTTTGTGCACAATGATTTTATTTTTAGAGTAAAGTAAAAGGCCAAATGTACAAGATGGAGAAAATCATAAGTGAACAGGAAAACAGAACAGTTAGAAATGAGAAAAGAGTAATTGATTGTATCAGTTTTCTAGGGCCTGTAATGAAAACAAGAAAACAAATAAACCCATAGATTGAGTGTCTTAAACAACAGAGAATTATTTTGTCAGAGTTCTAGAGGCTAGAAGTCCATGATCAAGGTTTTGGAACGTCTAGTTTCTTCTAAGGCCTTTCCTCTTGGCTTGCAGATTTCCACCCTCTTGCTGATTCCTCATAAGATTTGCCTGTGGACATGTATCGCAGGCATCTCTTTGTGTATCCAAATTTCCTCTTCTTATGAGGCCATAAATTTATATTGAATCAGCACCCACCCTAAAACTTCATTTTAAGTTGATCCCCTTTAGAGGGCCTATCTCTAAATATAGTCACATTTTGAGGTACAGGATGTTAAGGTTTCAACACATGAATTTGGAGAGGGGGACACAAGAGAGAATATTGGGGTGGAGTTGTGGGGAAAGGGGGCATTGTTAAAATTGTCGCAATAGTTGGTAGCTGGTAATGATGATAGAAACAATAACTTGGACCTCTCACCATTCCGATAGAACATATTCCATCTTCTACTTCAAACATATATATCTAGAGTTTGTTTCCATTTTGTCACATTTTCCAAAGTCCTTTTCACCTTTATGCTATGATTCTATTGAGATTATTCTCTACTTCAGTCAACAAATACGTGTTGAGCACCTAACTTGGTGCAGGCACCATACTTTTTGTAAATATAGAATCTCAACTTACTTTTGAATGTCAAAAGCATGTCATTTAACTAAACTTTCTGGCTTTAGTTGATTTAAACTTTGGTTTGCTCTGTTGTTCTACTGTAATTATCTTGATACCTATAGATTATTGTGAAAATATTGAGATAAATGAAAAGTAAAATATATATTACAACAGAATAAAGGTAGAAATCAATAACAGAAAGAAAACTGGAAAATATTTAAATAAATGGAGATTAAAAAACACATTTGTAAATAACATATGAGAAAAGTAACAATGCCCATTTATTATAAAAACTAATAATGGATGAGACCTTCCTCAATCTGATAACAAATATCTACCAAATAATCCTACAGCTAACATCATACTTAATGGAGAAAAACTCAAAGCTTTCTCATTGAGATCAAGTATAGGTAAGGATTTCCCATCTCCCTTCTTCAACGTCATATTGGAATTTCTAGCTAACACATTAAGATAGGAAAGGGAAATGAAAGATACAGATTGGAAAGGAAGAAATAAAATTGTCTTCTTCACAGGTGACATGATTGTCTACATAGAAAACTCAAAAGAATTACAAACTCCTAGAACTAATAAGCAATTATAGCAAGCTTACAGGATACCAGGTTAATATACAAAAGTCAATCACTTTCCTATTAGATCAATAATGAACCAGTGAAATTTAAAATTAAAACCACAATCACTTAAATTAGTACCCAGAAGTAAGAAATACTTAGGTATAAATCTACAAAATACATGACAAAAATTATAAAATTGATTAAAAAAAGAACTAAATAACTGAAGAGATAATCCATGTTTGCGGTTAGGAACATTCAATATTGTCAAGATTTCAGTTCTTCCTAACTTGTTCTATAGATTCAATGCAATCCCAATCAAAATCCCAGAAAGTTATTTTGTTTTTGTTTTAATTTTTTTTAACCTTTATTCATTTTTGAGAGAGAAATAGAGAGCAAGTGGGGAAGGGGCAGAGAAAGAGGGAGACACAATCTGAAGCAGGCTCTAGGCTCTGAGCTGTTGGCACAGAGCCTGACACAGAGCTCCAAACCACAAACTGCGAGATAATGACTGAGCTAAAGCCAGACGCTTAATGGACCGAGCCACCCAGGAGCCCCACAGAAAGTTATTTTGTAATATCAATAAAATAATTCCAAAATTTTTATATTTTATATAAAATATTTATATATCCTCATATTTTATATGAGGATGCAAAAGAGCAGGTTAACTTAAACAGTACTGAAGGAGAATAAGGTTGGAGGACTGAAACTACTTGATTTAATGACTTACACTGAGCACAGTAACCATGACAGTGTGGAATAGGGAAAAGAAAAGGCAAATAAATCAGTGGAATAGAATGGAAAGCCCAGAAACTAGATCCATACAAATACGGTCAATTGATCCTTGACAAAGGAGCAAAGGCAATTCAACAAGCAATGACAGTCTTTTCCACAGATGGTGCCAGAACAGCTGAACATCCACATGCAAACAAAATTAATCTAGACACAGACTTTACGTTTACACAGAATTTAACTCAAAATAGACCACAACCTAAGTATAAAATGCAAAACTATAAATATCCCAGAAAATCAAATGGGACAAAACCTAGGTGACTTAGGGTATAGTGATGACTATTAGATACAATATCAAAGGCCCAGTCCATGACAGAAATGACTAATGAGTTGCAAAAATTAAAAAATATTTCCTTCTGTTATAGAATGAAAATGAAAAGACAAATCATAGACTGAGAGAAGATATTTGCAAAAGACACAGAGCAGTTGCCCAATATATAAAAGAATTTCTTAAAACTCAAAAATAAGAAAACAAACACAATTTAAAATGGGCCAAAGGCACTTACCCCAAGAAGATATATAGATGGAGGGGTGTCTGGGTGGTGCATTCGGTTGGGTGTCTGACTCTTGATCTCGGCTCAGGTCATGATCTCACTGTTCCTGTGTTCAAGCTCTGCATCTGGCTCTGTGCTGAGCCTGCTTGGGATTCTGTTTCTTCTTTCTCTGCCCCTCCCTCACTTTTTTTTTTTTTTTCCTCTCTCTCTCTCTCATACTCTCTCTCTCAAAATAAATAAACATATTTTTTTAAAAAGAAGATGTATAAATAGGAAGTAAACATACGAAAAACTCTTCTACATCAAGTGTCATAAGGGAAATGCAAATGAAAACAACAATGAGATACAACTATACATCTATTAGAATGGTCAAAATCTAGAATGCAGACAACATTAAATGCCTGCAGGTATCTGGAGCGATGGGAACTATCATACATTGCTGGTGGAAATACAAAATGGTACAAGCCACCATTTTTGTACAGAAGCATCGTGGTTCCTTATAAGCTAAACATATTCTTACCAAACCAGCTTGCAATCGTGCTCATTAGTATTTATTCAAAGGAGTTGAAAACGTATGTCCATGCAAAAACCTGCACACAGATGTTTCTAGGAGCCTTATTCATAAGGTTCTACATTCATATCGATTGTATAACTTAATGAAGATTTTCTAAATATTTATATTATTGAGCTTTAATCAGTTAGATTTTCGGGAACTTTTCAATATAGTCCACTTGATTTTCAAGACTGAACGTTAGCAACATTAAGATATACTTGAAGTATTTTAACAAGATAAAATTCGGAGATTATTAACCTTATTCTCTACCACGAGTCTTATATACATATACTTTCTGAATAAAAAACACAGACATCAGATCTCCTCAGTAACCAAGAGTCATTAATTCTTTGTTAATGCAACACACTTTTGCTCTTTGGGCATTATTATAATGAAGAACAGTATTTTACAAAAGCAAGTCAAGCAAATACATTAAATCATGACCTCTTTACTTTGCACTACTCTAGTTTAAGAGCCCTGAAATGAACTTTTTAGTTAATTAGCATTCTTCTGTTTGTCACTTTAAGTAATTACTCTTCTCAATTTAATTGAAGTGTTATATGTGAGGCACTAAGAGCTTGGAAACAGACCCACCTGATGAATTAAGTTCACTTAGGAACAAAGCAAATAGTTGTGTTCAGGAGTCAAAAGAGCAGCCTGTTGGGAGGTTTGGAGCAAAGTAATGGGAATAATTAACATCTCTTGCTCCAGTAATTGTATTGGAAGGATGGATTTCAAATATCCATTAATTTAAGTGGTCTTTATTCCATCATTAAGCAAACTGCAGATTTGGCACTGACTTTTGCATACACTTAGCACAAATAGACCATGTTGTGCATATATGCCCTTGGGAGTGATTGTCATAAGAAGTTTCGGAGGCTCTTCATGTCTGTACCTCTTGTGCCTGATGCCGTAGGCAGGGATGGGCTGATAACTGCACAAGGTCTGAAGGGCACTGCTACTTCTCTGGAGAGCAGAAATTAAGTTTTTCACCTCAGAGATAAAACCTCAAGGTCTGTTTGTTCAAGGATAATTTGTCCCTGAGAAAATAGCTTTGGAGCATCTGGGTTCATGGAAGGCTTAAAATTTCAACTTAATAATTCATAAATAAAAATGCCATACTTGTTTGTGTTGAATCAGCATGGTTTTTTTTTTCATGTTTTAATAATTCTGAGTTTGGGATGCCCCTTAAAGTTTCCTTTTCTATCCCTTCCAAATATATGTTTAAAACGCTGATGAATTCAATCACAGAGATAAAGAAATAGTGTCTTAACTACGTGAAGCTTATGTGATGAGCTGGCCAGCTTGTTCTGGTCCTTACAAGCACGATTACATGCCAACTGATGTAGCACATGCCTTCATGTCTGATCTCATATAATTTTCCACACAAATGAATCACTAGGTACTATTATCCTCACTTGGCTGAATACCATAGAGCTGGGGAATGTTAAAGTTTGAAATAACTCATTCATTCATTCATGCATTCTTCATCTAGTAAGGTAGTCAGTCAATACCTGTTTTGAGCATCTGCAATATAAATAACAATAATAATGACAATGATAAAACATAAACGTACTGAGTACTCATTCGGGGCCAACCACTACATTGGGTACCACGAAGAGAATGGTCAACAGTAAGGGTCACAGATTCAAATTATATTTAATTGCTCAAAGTGTGGGCTCTGAAGCCGGGTCACCTTTAGAAAGCAATATAAAATGAAGATACATAGCTGCTCTGACTGAGATATTCACCAATGAAATAGTAAGCAGGATAACATCTGCTGATTTGATCTGGTATACAAATATACCCCAGTGAGGATTCTGGAGACAATTTCTGAGTCCTAGTCATCCCTTTTTTTGACTACCAAGCATTGGGTTCATCAATGTGCCCTTCTAAGAGTGTATCCTCCTCTATAAAATATTCCCATGGCCACGTATGTTAGTTACAATCACTGTTTTTCAGAAGACCATATAAGCTCTGTTTTCCTTTTGAGATTGCCACAGCACCATAGAAATATCTTCTCTCTAGATTTTTGGTTTTGTTTTGTTAGGAAATATAGCTTTAACCTCTGGACACTCAATAATTATCAAAAGCTCATTATAAAGAGTGGTATCGATGTGCATTGTCTGAAACATAAGCTATTTAATAAAAACATCATGAATTTTTACATTTGATGAACCAGATTTAAAGAGCTCTGTGAGTGGACTCAGTCTTATAGAGTGAGTGCTGCTTAGTTATTACACTTTTAAATTATAGGAAAGAATTTAGATAGGTAGAGAAAGATAGATAGATAGATAGATAGATAGATAGATAGATAGATAGATGATAGATAGATAGATAGATAGATAGATAGATAGATAGATAGATAGATAGGAAGATAGAAAGAAATATGTTAAGATGTGGACCACCACATCATATTATCCTTCTGAGGGGACCAATATAAGAAATTTTGGCAGGCAAGCACTAGGACCAAACTTAGGAAGAAAAACAAGTCTCCCAGCACATCATCTTTCCATTTCTATGCTTTGGCTGCAAAGAAGCTTAAAGTTAATTTGCAATCTCTCTCTAGTGATGGCACAACATGTTCTGGTGGGCATTTTCTGCATATTTACTTTGCCTCTGCTTCTTACTTCCTTGTCCTCATTTTCTTATTCCACCTACTTGCCTTGCCTACTTTTGTTCTATGGTACCGCACATATCTATATAAGTGTACCTCAGTTTATTTGAGGAGTTTATAAAATTAATCATTAAAAATTAATGTCTAGGTAATTTTATAATGGAGAAATATGACCAGGGCTAGTTTAGCCAGGTGATTAAGGTGACATCATCAGTGATAAATCCTGTTCCCTTGATATGATGTGATGAGAATGACACTATGTTGTGGTTTTCTTTCCCCAAACCCATAACCCCAGTCTAAATTGTGAAAAGACAATCAGGAAAATCCCAATGAGGGACATTCTATAAAATAACTCGCCACTACCTCTCAAAACCATTAAGGACATCAGAAACAAAGATAGTCTGAGAAAGTGTCAGAGCCAAGAGAAGCCTAAAGAGACTCAATAACTAAATATAAGGGGGTGTTGTGGATAGGATTCTGGAACAGATAAAAGACAGTAAGTAAAACCTAAGAAAGTAAGAATAAAATATGGACTTTGGTTAATAAAAGTCAGTAGTAGTTTGTTAATTATGACAGTTCAATAAGTATTCTCGGTTAAGGTGTTAATAATATGGGAACTGAATCTGGGGTATATGGGAACTGCAAAAAAAATTCTATAAATCTAAAATTATTCTAAAATGTAGAAGTTAAAAAAATTAATGAGTAAAAGTATGGAATGGCTGAGTGAGATGCTGTGCATGATATGGTGATATGGTTTTTCACAATATCAAGTATAAAAAAAAGATACTTTCTGTGTATCTGTGTGGCTTTGTGACTGGTGCACGTAGGTGACAGGTGACATTTCCTGAAAGAGATTATATATTCTATGACTAAGTCAGTTCAGGAAGTTGTTGTTCAGGAAGTTGGAGATGCCATGCAAGTTGGAGATGCCATGGAATCAAAACTAAGTGCAGGATTTACTGTAGAGCCTACAGGTCCAGTATGCCTGATATGAAAGCCCTTTTTAAATGAGATTAACAACTCAGGGGAAGAAGGAAATAAAACTAGTGAACAATATCTTTCCTCAAAACTCTTTTTCTCCATAGTTCTCTTCTTCAACATGGGTGGAATTCCCATAGAGCCACAGCACCCTATGGAGAAAGGGTCCTATTGTCAAGATAGAGGTGTCTTTATGAATCTCTAAGTATCTCCCCAAGGCAGTGGGAAACCTGCCCACTCTGCTGACATTTGACCACAGTGCCTTTACACAGGCACAGTATTGTCAGCTCTTAGGCACCCTCCAAATTTGGTAAACGGTCTGAATGTGCTTCTTTATCAAAGGAATTCAAGTCAGCCATCTGGTCTTGATTCTGTTTGACCAACCACTCTGGTGTTCCGATTCATATTTTGTTGCCCCAGGGACAAAAATCTTAGTTAGGTGCTAAATTATCTCGGATAGGGTTTGGTTATATTTGAGACTCCAACATAATGGCAGATTAAATGTGATGGAAGTTTATTATTATTGTTTTCTCATAGAGAGGTTTAGAAGTGGAAGGCCTGGGTCTGGTGTAGTGTTGCACCAGTTGTCTGGGACTCAGGATGGTTAAAGTTTCCTCTTTCACCATCCCTAAAGTGTGACCTTCAAGGCTCCATTCCAACTATGGCCCAAGATGGAGATACCATCATCACATTCCAGTTTCAGGAAGAAGAAGACAGAGAAATAAGGAACAAGGGGTAATGTCAGGTACACTACAAGGAAGACTCTCAGAAGCTAACTGATCACGGCTGAAGGGAGGCAGGAAGATATTTTCACTATTCTAGAAAGTCATGTGCTTTGGCAAAGGAAGTTCTCTCTTTAAGAGAAAAAGAGGATTGATACCAGGAGACACCTATAATTACAGTCTTTCTCCTTAGCACTTAATCTCATTTATTTCCAGCGTTACAAAATTGTCCTGGGAAGATCTAAGCTCTGTTCTCAGCTCTACTATGTACTTAATGAATATATGACCTCGGTTAAATCACTTAACCTCTTAGAGATGTAGTTTTCTCATCTCTAAAATGAGGCTAATAATTTCTCCTCTTTCATTCTCAAAGGATTTAATTAGATAAATGTTGTAGAAGGACCCCATGAACTATCAATGACCACCTCCTACTAATATGGGATGATGTTACCATCATCATCTTTCTGGTTGTCTCTGTTATAATAGTACATCCCCTACCCATGCACCTTCCTTTCAACATGCACATATAAATCTATGAATGATAGTTTTTTCCAAGTTATATTTCCTTAACCCCAAAGTGCTATCATATTAATAACAGATTTTCAGAAATCACAAACAAGGAAGTCATAAGAGCAATAAATATTCACATCACGTCTTAAACTTACCCTGATTTAAGAAATCATGATGTGGTTAATAAGCATCAGTTGTTTTAAAAATCAGAGTTATCTGATAGGAGGCAGGGGGCAGGTTACTGACTAAAAACAAATAAATAAGTAAGAGCTGATATGTAGTAATCAGAACATATTGTATTGATGGAGCTTTGGAATTAGATAAGCATGGGTTCTAAACTCAGCTCCTCCATGACTTGTCTGTGAAAGCTTTACCAATTTCATAGACTTAGACTGAACTTTCCTATTTATGTTAGTGTATCGTGCTAAGTATTCTGATAAAAATCAAATGATGTAACTCCACACACGGTTATCTTGCAAAAATTTGACACCAAAAAATTAGTCTAATGGGTGCCCTCCTTTGTTCCCAGAGATATCTCTGGCATATCATGAAGATCTGAAACTCACAAGATAATGGTTTCCAGTGTTTTTTTTTAATGTTTATTTATTTTTGAGACAGAGAGAGACAGAGTATGAACAGGGGAGAGTTAGAGAGAGAGGGAGACACAGAATCTGAAACAGGCTCCAGGCTCTGAGCTGTCAGCACAGAGCCCGACGCGGGGCTCGAACCCACAGACTGCAAGATCATGACCTGAGCTGAAGTTGGCCACTTAACGGACTGAGCCACTCAGATGCCTCTGGTTTACAGTGTTTTGAGCCTTTGCTTTGTATTTCTCTGTATTCAGCCAATTGTGTGAGTTACTTCATTGACCCACACAACTTTATGTAAGGACACTTTCATCATTTCTGTTTTATGGATGTGAAGATTGAAGGGTAGGAAGGTTTACTTGCCAAGGTTATGCAACTGGCAAGTGGTAAAGAGAGCACAGGACCCAGAAGTCAATATCAAATTCAAATTCTTGGATCTTCATCAATTCATCAAAACCTAATTCACTGAAAGCCAATTTGGCAAATATAAACTCAATGTATGCTTAACTGGCCAATGACTCTCAAACAAAGGAGGTATATATCTAGAGCTAGTGCGAGACACAGCTTTTGGGCAGGGTGTAAATCTGCAAGAGAGTAGACAGCCTTTAAGAGTTAGCTCATCCATTCCCAAGTAAAATGATGGACATTGTGAAAGGCAACCAGGCTAGTCTGAGAAAAGCCTTGGCAGCAGCAATACTCCAGTGAAATCAAACATTAGAGAACATCTCTAATTTGGTTAATTGGTCACTTTATAAGCTGATCATTTTCTGAATTAAATTTTAGTTAACTGGCCAGTATCCCAACCCGTCAACCACCCTACCCTATTGCCAGGTTAATTTCTCTTTAAATGGTGAATGGCAGTCTAATTTCCCCCAACTCAAATACTTATGTGTCTGCCATTAATGTTCTAAGCATGTTTTCTACCCAGAAGACCTATCAGGGCAAAGGAGTAGAATCTAGAATTGATTAGCTGACAGCTGAGGACCAACACAGGTAATGGGATATCCTGACACAGGGTCAGGATTTGGACAAAATAATCGAGAAGCCAGAGCAATAGAGGAAATGGGCAGAAGAAAGGAATTAACAAGCAATGTTTCCTTCATTGTACATGAAACAACACCTGTATGATCTTCACAACAATATTGTTATAAGGGCATTTTTGTTCCTGTTTTATAGTTGATAAAACCAAAGTACACATGATTTGATCTTCTTTTCTTCAGTATAATTATCTGGTTTTCTAGGTAAACTCCTCTAGCTTCTGTTTATATACAGACAATTCCTATTATATATACATATATAAGAGTTGAGGTTTCAAAAACTAACTTTTCTTTTTTCATAATCTTCTTGAACAGAATCTTTTTATTAGTTTTAAAAAACAAAATCTTNGGAAACTAATTTGACAATAAACTATTAAAAAAAAAAACAAAATCTTAAATATATATCATATATTACATATATGTATATTATATATCATATAATATACATATATGTAAGTTGCTCAAAGGTAGTAACAATACTAATGTCCACCATTGCTCAATATTCCATGGCTATGTGAGCTGGGAATTATGCCCTCACATGCTAACTCCACGGTTCATGCTCATTACTGGTCAATCCACACTTTCTGTTGGAAAAATAGATTATTTAAGTGGCTACAGTGTGCTTGCTCATGAGACAATCGCATTCCTTAGCTCTTCTTATTGAAATATTTTTAAATCAGTTTCTCATCTTCATCAGCTTGAATCTATGTTCAAAGTTCTTACTAATGACTCGGAATGATTGTTATTAACACATATTATCTTTTTATGTTTCAATATGATGATAAGTCATGATACTTTTGACATATGCAGGTCTACTTTACAAAGTCTGTAGTTTGTCTTTTAGATTTTTCTTTGTTTTTTGTCTTTTTGACTAGGGTAATCACAATTTTTACTTCTCCCTGCTGATAACATACTGAACGATTCTCATTTTGCCCCTTTATTTAAAAAAAGGCTTTACTTATGTTTTTAAAAATTTTTATACTTTATTTTTATTTTTTGAGACAGAAAGAGATAGAGCATGAGCAGGGGAGGGTCAGAGAGAGAGGGAGACACAGAATGTGAAACAGGATCGAGGCTCTGAGCTAGCTGTCAGCACAGAGCCCGACACAGGGTTTGAACCCACAAACTGTGAGATCATGACCTGAGCCAAAGCCGGACACTCAAGTGACTGAGCCACCCAGGTGCTCCCCCCGCCAAAAAAAAATCTTTACAAATGATCTCTTATACCCACCAAAGTACATGGACATTTGTTGATAATTATTGGACTTTCCAATAATTTATATCCCACACTGTTGAATTTGTTCTAATTCATTTTTTTAGGTTCTAGGTTAGCTTTGAGGATTCGAGAAGTAGGAAGTCAGAAAGGCAAACTATGGGAAGAGTTGAGTTTTCAAAAGCTAACTTTTCTTTCTCATAACCTTCTTGAACAGAATCTTTTTATTAGTTTTAAAAACCAAAATCTTAGTGTTACCACCCTGTACCCCCCTCCCAAAGCAGCCAATATTTTCTCCTACACTTTGTCCCAACTCAAGTGAAGTAAGTTGACTTCTTTGCCAGGCACGTGTGCAGTCAGTATCCATATCAGAAAAGCTTATTTTATACTTGTGTTCTCCAGCTCAACTTCAGAAGACCAACTTCCCATGTCAAGCATAATCACCACATTAGTAAGATCAAGGCCAGGTATATTCAACAAGGTCACTACCAGCTCTAGTGTCCCCCCCCAGGACAAGGCTGGCATTAGTGATTAGAGAACAGATGGATCCCTAGTGGGAATTAGGAGAATTGAACCAGCTGCTGCTGTAGGAGGCCTTTTTGCAACAGGCAGGCTGATCTTGTGAGTAGAGTCTTCCACCAGGTTTGCTGACACCTGCCCTTGGGGAAAGCTGTCAGAATGTTGCATAGACTCAGAAGAGCATAGTGATTTTGTAAAGAGCCCTGGGTGGCATTATATGGTTTTATTTCCGAAGTGTTCTTCAGCAAGTGCTATTAGCGTGTTTGCACTTATTAAACCTACTAACAATAATTCAGGCTGAAAATCAAATTCAGCTCCTGTCTTATCTTTGCCAATTTCCTCTGCTCCTGAGTCTTTAATGGGCCAGGTACAAATATGTAAATATCATGCCTTGTGTTGGTAATTAATTTCCTTAAGGTCAAGACTGAGTGATAAGAATGCTACCTTCACTTTATGAATAATTTATTTCTGCAGAAGATCTTTATTCATTCAGACCTCATAGAAGTATAGTTTTAAGTACATATATCTGTGACTGCATCCCAGTTTGTTACTTTTCTTTCTCTTTAGCACTTAACACAACCTAATATATTATACAATTTATTCATTTATCCTGTTTTTTGCCAAATCCTTCATTGAATTTGTAAATACATAGGGCATTCTTTTGTCTTTTTATTCTATTACATACCAGTACCTAGAACAATGCCTAGAATATAGTAGCAACTCAATAAATATTTGTTAAATACATGAGTAAATGAATACATTGGAATTTCTTTGACTCCAGAGCCTGTTGTACTGCCTCTCTGAAGAAGACCTTTCATCATAAACAACTCCCTTCCCCTAGGACTATGTGAACAAAAATCCAACTTGTAGGGCTTTAAATTGCCTCTGAGATAATGATGAATTGGTTACCATTTAATCAGTAGCCAAGAATTATGGGACAACATTTGAGACCTGACAGGTATATAGCAATAGACAAAGCCCAATTAAAGGGAAACATGTCTGTGAAAAAGAGGCTAGTAATGGTAAAGTAAAAAATAGAAATAACACAGTTCTGCAGGCTGAATGTGGTCCCCAAACTCATGAGAAATAAACTACGTGCAAGAATCTATTGAAGACAAGCACTCCCTTTGATCTATGCTTCACTTTACACTGTTCCTTCCCTAAGAGAGGTATAGATCATTTAACATGGAAGACTCTCCCTGTAAGTGATTTCCCTGGTTTTGTGTTTTCAACAAATGTATATCTAACAATACCAAAAGGTAAGAAAAATCACGTTTGTGAAGATTAGCCATCTCATCCCTGAAGTCCTTGTCAGTATGGATATATTATGTTAAGCCACTGGGAGATCTATTTCTGTCTATGCACCAAAATCCATCCAATGTATAATTGCAATGTAATTATTCTAAAAATTAAAATTTTTAATTAATTAACTGAATCTGAATATTCTGATGAACTGAATATTCTATTACATAATTTTTTTCCAGAGCAAAAGAAACAGCTGTATTCATATCATTTTTAACTGTTCTAAAAGCTTTAGTGCTTTTTTCTGCCTTACTAACATACTGAAGTTGTGAAAACATCTAATTAATAATGAGCTGGCAGATATTCAGGATTAAAGATAAATATCTAATCCTGCAGAGATCTGAATGGATATTGCCCCCCAGATCCACCTTGGAGCTTATGTTTTGTGGGGAATAAATCCAAAATTCAAAATGTTTCACTGTTGCTGTGTGCAATCATACAGACTTCAACTTGAATCATTCTGAGATGACTCTGAGACAGAGAGAGAGTAAATACTTTTCTCAACATCCCACAGGCAGTTCAGGGCTGAAATATACCTTCAAATTTTGTTTGTGTCAAACACAAACCATGCACACCTCCTCAGAGCCCCTTGGCCCTGGCCATCTTCTGGACTTACTCAGCTACTTCTCTGCCTGGGTGAGTCTTCTAGCCTTGCCATGAGAGGCTTGTGTTGTATGTCCAAGACTCAGCCAACTCTATACATTTGGTCCCTTCCCATCACCTCTAGACCTAAAAGAAAGCTTCATTATAGGGTGTAGGTCTGGCACCTGAGAGCAGCTGCTACAGAACCCAGATGGCAGTGTGGGGCATTGACTCCCCATGGGGCATACCTTGATCCAAGAGAAAAAGGAGATAGGATGCATATGAGAGATAGTCTCTCCCATAGACGACGCCATGGTTTGTATATGCAGTCTTGTTGGAGAAGTTCCATCTGTCCAGCAACTGTACCTGCTGAAAGACCTACTATGTACCTCTTCATGGCTTGTCATGAAGTGGTAGACAACTTGATAACACATCACTTTGCATCACTTGACATTTTCCTTTTGCTCCCTTCCTTTCCTTTTAAACCTCGCTGCCCTGATTTTGTATTTCCCTAATGAGGCATTACCCCATTAATCTTTGCCTCACGTTCTGTTTTCTAGAGAATTCCTGTTAAATTCACTGCTAATTATACATCAAGATATATTTTGAGTAATTTTTTTTAAATCCAGAAGTTTTTCAAAAGATGAAAGTCATTAGATCCTTGATCATTCCAGGCAACCTGCTATGAGCTTCTTCATAAGGATATCTATGAGATTCTTTCTTTCAAATACAAGTATTTGGGGAATGGTTGACCCCAGTTATCTCATGGGCCAGTTGGTTCTCTGTCAGCATCACCAGAACATAGAGGGTGAGGTCAGGCTAAGAATGTCATTCTGGGATTGCCAAAATGAAGGACATATTTAGTAAGAAGGTGTAGCTTACTTTTTACCTTTAAAAACACATGCATAACTGATAGAAACCTTAAATAATTTATTGAACTCTATTGGGAACTGGACGTCTTGATTCTGCTACAAACAAGTTATTTGAAAGTGATGAAGGTATTTAACATCCCTGGTTTCATTTATGTCATTATGAGACCCATTTGAGAATATACATTTTTAGTAGTGGATACTTTCTATAGAAATATGCACCCAAAATCTTATTTTAAAAATGCAATAAATTACAAGGATTTTTATGACTCCTTACAACCTACTCACGCATTCCAAGTTACAAACTCCTCATCTAGGTGATAATGATTATAAATTGGTAGCAAAAAGGCAGAAAACTGTTACTCAGAAAAGCTCAGACTGAGATAATACACACAAGCTTTGAACAGTTTCATTCCCTCTTGATTGAAATGGTACTTTTGGCGAGGACATGGAAGGGAGGATTCAGTTTTTTAAGGCAACAAATAAACCAGCTACATGAAAGGAGTCTCATAAAGGGAGCAACTTCTAATGTTAAAGATGATTTCTCAGGATTGAATCTAGTGCTTATTTTCGCAAGGTTGTGATTGCTTCCTCCCTTGTGCAGGGGTGTTACCTCTTATTGACAAGAAAATTGGAAATCAACTGAAGGGAAGATATAAAAGGCCTTATATGCTTCAATATTTAGTGGCCAGCTATTGAATTGTTTGTTGTTCCAATTTTTTTACCATGAGCCATCCACTTTCCTGCTCTGATTTCTGTTGTAGAGTGTTCTCACCCATCATATATAGGTATGGGAGATGACAATGCCAGGTTCAGAAACTGACAAGTTCTGAATCATTCACTCCTCTTCCTAGTACAGATTGGGAGTGGAAATGTGACCTAATCTTAACTAAGCATGCAATTTTCTGAGGGCAGCTGAATCCTCATGTCCTGATGCAAGGCACAATGTTTGGAGTCATACACAGGGCCGGCACAGGTAGGAGTGGTTGTGAGACTGACCAGGATATTTTAGCTACAAGATGTTGCAAAGCTTCCTGATTCCCATTTCTTTATGTTTTGAGAGTCACTGGATGCTTTCCATTCCCAAGTCTGGTCTGTGAGTTCCATGAACACTCAGTAACCTTTCAGTAAATAGCCTTGTCATCTAAGATAGAGCCAGTGGTTGAGTGCAACCAACAACCCTTAGTAGCACACCTTTATTTACAAAGTATGAAGATGCTCATGTCACAAGGATTTAAGTTTCCTCCAAAAAAGTAGAGTTTTAATATAGACGGAGAAAACCCGAATGAGACTGAGATTTTCAGCCTATCAATTGCACACATAACAATGAGTGAAAAACCCAATAATAATTCCTCTCTCTCCATCTCTATATAGATAAATATAGACAATTTCTTCCCAACCACTCCATGGGTGGCTTCAAGGATAGGATACAATGAGACTTCAGATGTGTGTTCTGCAGTTTGTGATCTCTTTAGAGAACTAGGAAATAATATGATCTTTTAGTTGAGTAAAAGGTAGAGATTTTCAAAGAGTGACATAACTGAGTTTGTTTTGGATGATATTTCTAGATGAAGCAATCATTACCACTAACACTACTAACTGTGATATGTAGGTGAGAAAGTTTCCAGATAAAATACAGGATACCCAGTGAAATTTGAATTTCAAATAAATAACAAATAAATTTTTTAAATGTCACAAATAATGCAGGAAAGCTGTGCTAAAAAATTATTCATTGTTAACCTGAAATTCAAATTGAGCTACGCATCTTCTATTTTTATTTTCTAAATCTGTCAACTATAATTTGAGAGTCCATGAGTCCAAAGAAGAAAGTGCTATTAAGTTAGGGGGAAAGTACATTATTGCCTCAAGTAGACAAAAAGGCCTGAAGGGATCATTAATTTTGTAAAATTCCTGAATAATCAGTAAGGTTTCCCTTCTTTGATAAAAATGGAAAAAGTTGTATTATAATTGGTTCACTATTAAGCTCAACTGGTTCATTTACAGGAATTATAGAGAGACACAGGGGAGATCATAATCTAAGGGATAATTAAATAGCATGGTTTTGAAAGAGAATAAAGATAATTGAGTCAGACAAACATACATTTTGTTATAATAAAAATAAATGAATACATATGAATATTATGTATTTTTGAGAGACAGAGTGAGAGAGAGCACAAGTGGGCAAGGTCCAGAGAGAGAAGGAGACACAGAATCTGAAGCAAGCTCCAAGTTCCAAGCTGTCAGCACAGAGCCCAATGTAGGACTCGAACTCACAAACTGTGAGATATGATCTGAGCCAAAGTCAGCCACTTAAGCAACTGAGTCACCCAGGCACTCTTTTTTTCTTAAATTTTTAAAATATTTATTTATTTTTGAGAAACAGATCATGAGTGGGAGAGGGGCAGAGAGAAAGGAAGACACAGAATCTGAAACAGGCTCCAGGCTCTAAGCTGTCAGCAGAGAACACAACATGGGGCTCAAGCCACGAACCATGAGATCATGACCTCAGCCAAAGTCAGACACTTAACCAACTGAGCCGCCCACGCACTCATTAAAATAGATATCTTTAAAAGTAAGATTGTTGGATGAAATAGCTTACATTTTTTAATTCTAATAGAGATTACTACATTGCCCATCTAAACATATATATTTATTTACCCTCTAAGAGAATGCTTTTATTTTTCCAAAGAATATATGAAAATGTCATATTTATTATTCCTTTAATTCGCATTTAGAACATCAGAAATATGGAAGAGTGAGTACTTTTGTGCTTTGTCTTTTATCTTGAAAAAGGTAGTCTGAACTCAAGTCTCAGTGGACCAGCATATAACCAACCCTCAGTAGTTTTCCCTACTCTGTGCTTCACTTTTCCCACATGGTAGATGTTAGTAATCAAAACACCCAGCATTTGTTATGAAGACTAAATAAGCACATATTTGAAAGCATGACATAAGCATTGTGTTTGAAACATAAAATGTCTTGTATAAATATATATCTTTCCTTCTCCTCTTCTTCCTTTTACTACTTCTCTGTTCTGCTTGTGATATACTTCAAGAGGTATCTTTATTTTGGTAGTTACTTTATAGACAACTAGGTATTACATTTTTAGTTACAAGCATTTTCATTATCATGAATGTCACTAATTATCTTGTAAGATAATATTAATAGCAATCATCATCATCATTATTTTAAAGATGAAAAATAGGGGCACCTGGGTGGCTCAGTCAGTTAAGCATTCAACTTCAGCACAGGTCATGATCTCACACATTGTGAGTTCAAACCCAAAGTCAGGATCTGTACTGAGAGCTCAGAGTCTCGAGCCTACTTCGGATTCTGTGTCTCCCTCTCTCTGTCTCTCCCTCGCTCATGCTCTGTCCCTCTCTCCTTCAAAGTAAATAAACACTAATTTTTTGTAAATAAAGATGAAAAATAGAGGCCAGTAAGATTTTGTGTATAGAAATCCCAAAAGATATACCTCATGTCAAGAATAATAATATATAGGAAATAGAACCTTCTTCATTGCTTAGTGGTTAGACAATCATTGTCCAGTAATACCTTATGACATAAATTAAGTAGGGTGGACAATGGAAGCAAGGCAATTTAACCATGTATTAAGATTTTCTCAATCTAATCAGTAGGGATTTGGGGGTCTAATCATAAAACTTCTTGAGAAACCACTTTTAGTCTTTCACCAATAATTCCAAGAGATATTGTTTCCAAGAGAAAGTGACTGGAATCATTACAGCTTTGAAAAATAATATCTTAAATAAAAATTTAAAAAATAAGCAAGCCCTAAATATAGTGTTGATAGTAAATAAGAGTAACAATGACATTAGTAATGATCACAAATGAAACACCTGCTAAATGTGAGGATTCTACAGGAAGCACTTTACATGGATTATTGCATGTAACCCTCATAATATCCCTCAAGGTAGGGAATATTATTATTCATATATATAAGACAAGGAAGGCCCCATGCCTAAGGTTACACAGAGAGGAACTGTAAGAGCTGAAATTTACAATAACTCTGTCTGTATACTATCTACATAGAGAAGCATCAAGAAGAAATAATTATTTCTTGGAATACTTCCAGAAACATTAATGAACACATAAACATTTGTGGGATGCTTATTGGATGTCCAGTTGTTGCCATAACACCAACACTATGAACTAAGGATTGTGATTTTTTTCCCTTGATTTTCCCTGGGAAGAAACTGGTGTTCAGTGGCATTTCCAAAAAATCACACAGGTCACGTGAGGTCACCCCAAATGCAGACTTCCACTCTGGTTCTGATATTCTCACACGCCCCACCTGAGCTTAATTCACATGAATTCATTCAGTGCTCCCAGTTTTAGTGGAAGCCCAAGGCAAAAATCTACCAAGAAATATTATTTGCATCAAAGCAGCAATATTCTCAAACTATGTTTTGATATTCTCATTTCATAAACCTGGTAAGAAGACTGTGTTGTCTTGTTTTTGTTTTAATGTAGAAAGAACATGATATTTGTAAGGACAGTGGAAGGGAAAAGTTTTTGATCAATGAGAGTGGGATGGAGGAAGGCTTGACTTGTAAACTCAGCACTTTTTAGATGTCATTCAAACAAGATTCTAAAAATGAGCATGAATCCTAGCATTGAACTGATTATCCAGGCTGCAAACAATGCCATTTACTTCATCTGTGTTGATCATTTGGGTTTTCTTTCTGTCTCTGACTCTAAGTGTGGAACCTTGGTCTGGTCACTACAGTTAATGGGATATCAATCCTTCATCATATGAAAGAAAATTCTCTGTCACTTCTTTAGGGCTCCTTTCTATTTGGAAGGAAAAAAATTCTTCTGCTATGATTTTGGTGGATATTCTACTGATGTCTTAATTTATTCCTTAAAATTATCTGTTTTAATTTGTGGAAAAAATATAAAATTCAAACAAGAAGAGAATTTGGCTATAATCACACCACACAGTATCCTTCTCAAAATATGACTTGCTATAGCCAGCCAACTGAGAAATAAAACAGAAATAATTTGAAAATAGAGACTACTTGGCTTTAAAGAAATGACCATGAAGAGTAAAACCAGCAAAACTGGGATTTAATCTCTGGACTAAACTTCTTTTTAAAGGGCCAATATGCAAGTGTTATGGGGGTGAATTGTGTCCCTCAAGGAAGCTATGCTGAGGTCCTAACCACCAGTGCCTCAGAAGACACCCTTTTTTGGAATAACGGTTTTTAGGAAAGAAATCTAGTGGAAATGAGATCATTACTGTGGACCCTAATCTAATCTGATTGCTGTTGTTATAAAAAGGCAAGTTGGGATGGAGAGACGGTCACACAGTGGGAAGGCAATGAGAAGACAGTGTGAAGACACACAGGGGGAAGATGGTCATGTGGCTGGAATGATGCATGTACAAGCCAAGGAATACTAAGGATTGCCAGCAAATGTACAAAGCCGGAAGAGGCCAGCGAAGATTATCTCCCAGTAGCTGTGCTGCTTTGTTACAGCAACGATAGCAAACTAACACAGCAAATATGCCCCAACCTCACAACTGCACTGCACACTGACAATCCTGCTTCTCATGGTCAGGTGTATTCATGCTTTCTCTCTCTCTCTCTCTCTCTCTCTCTCTCTCTCTCTCTCACACACACACACACACACACACATCTCACACACACACACACACACACACACACTTTTATTAAATACAAGCAAGTTGAATGATGCTGTTAAATGAACAGGCGTCTTGCTTTATTCCACTCCACTTGAAATGACTTCTTGTGGGCTCTGTTCTCTTCTATGTGTTCATCTGTTTGTTACACAGAAATAACAGCCATAACGTCCACTAAGGATTTCTATAAAACAGCTAATAAAAGCTTCAACTTAAATTCATTCCAGAAAATTGAACACACATAACACATCATATCAGTCAGGGAAATGGAAAACATGTTATTGCACATCTAAAGTTGTATTGTTTGTGCAGACTTTGATATAGAAATATGTTGAAGTGCTGATGGAGATGATATGGAGGAAGGAGCATCATTTTAAGAGGAAGTTGAATCCAGGGTCAGCGATCCCTCCTTGATGACTTTCCCACTCTACTGGCTTGATCACTCCTTGATGACACTCCTATTCTGCTTTTCTGGTGATCTCGCTCTCCCCTTTTGGCTTCACAGAGCATCCAAACTTCCTTAACTTAACAGAGAACAGTGGGGGAGGAGAAGGGGAAAAATAGTTGGCATCTTTATCCTGTCTGTTTTGGTGTTTTTATTTATAGGTCAAACGATAACATGACATTAGAAAATGGAATTTTTACAATGGATAGTTCTCTGTGATAAGATGCTTTGGAAAGTGTACAGAAACAGGTTTTGCAGAAGTATTCCTGCAGAACTACCCCAGCCATAGTGAGGTTGAGTAAATCTTACAACTAAAAAAATAACAGGGTGTTCTTAGTGAAAAACAGGATAACATACACATTTGTTTAAGTCAATAATGCTAAGATTAAGTCATAGGTTAAGTTGTATATAGATAGACTAGGAGTCATTCTGTCTGGCCCACAAGACGAAGAATGTATTTGAGCTGGTTAATAAGTTGCTTGTGCAAACTTTATTATTTGATGCTGAATGCGTAAACACCATGGGTGCCTTAAATGTGTCAGCCTTAGTATTTGGGTTTATGTTTTAACTACTCTTATCCATCCTCATCACAGCTGCCAGTTTAAGGGAAGGTGTTTATGGAATGTAGGCGTTAGGGAAGGGACTGCTATACATCACCAGTTAGCAAAGGTATATGTAGTAAGTTATGTTCTGCCCTTATCTGTTCCTCATCTCTAAATTAGGCTCTTTGTCTCAGAGCCAGACTTAATTGTAACTCTTGTGTTCTTAAACCACCCCCCTTATTATCTATGTCTTGGATCTACAAGGTCCATAGGAAGAGCCTTTTGACAAACATCTACAGTGCTTTTATCTAAAGTCTCCTTGTAGAGGCAGGAATATG
This sequence comes from Crocuta crocuta, assembly GCF_008692635.1. Classification (NCBI taxonomy): domain Eukaryota; kingdom Metazoa; phylum Chordata; class Mammalia; order Carnivora; family Hyaenidae; genus Crocuta; species Crocuta crocuta. The sequence goes on along the minus strand of NW_027532747.1, from coordinate 13,940,904 downwards.
CTTTTCTTATGAGATATCTGTGTGGAGAATATCAGTCTGATTTGGAATATTGTGAAGCCTGGCCAATACCAGCAGGCTCATTTCCAACATGCACCAATAGAAACAAAAGGAGATACCAGTTGTTGCTACTCATGGCAGGAGGCTATGCAAACGCTGCCATTTCCTCTCTGTGACTGTGTCATCCAGTGAGGCTGGTGAGGCTCCCAGCACCCCACTAATTATTAATTTTGAAAGAGACTTTCAGTATTCAAACATCATCCTCAGTAGATTTGGCCTGCGTCTGCTTTCTCCTTTAACACTTTAGTGAAAAAATTATTATATATTTTGGTTTTAATTATTTTGCCATTTCAAAATTGGAGAACCCTAATTTTTTTAGGGACAGTTAATCCAAATTGTCAGTTGGTTCCAAACACCACAATGGGGTTAAACGTTTGGAAAGCCATGACAGATCCTTGACAGGTGGACATTAGATGGATGGGAAGATGGAAACTCACACAAAACCATCATTAATAATAAGCATATGCAGGAAGGATCTCTCACAGTACATCGTGCTGCAGTGATAGATGTGGAATATTAACTTAGGAAATAGCAACGTAGGGTCATTTTTAAACTGAAAACCAAGGTTAGAGCAACTTTTCATGCCTCTGAAAAGTAAAGTTGAAAAGGAAACGGAGAGACTTCGGATATTCTAGTCATGTGCTAACCAGATCACCTGGCTATAGTCTTGCCTAAAGCCACCTTCTGCCCAAACACAGTGATGGTATGCAGATATCAACACATTGGTAATCTTTCTAGTCCAAAGAGGGTCAGAAGTTCAAGTTATTAGTCATACAGCCTGCTGCAGGCTCTGTTACTGAATTCAGTATATGGAGACAAATGGGTCTAAACAGATGTTAGATAAGAGCATGGCTTATGGATGGCTCCCTTGAAGGGAAGAAGGAAGTCAATCACATATGTGTATAGCTGGTTCCTTGATCCTTGACTCAAAGCGTTAAAGAAGGAACCCTTATCTAAGATTTATCCGTCATATTTTAGGTCAAAAGATTTCAGACTTACTAGCTAGTTATAGAAGCGTGAAATAATAATATTTCTTAATAATCACATCTTTTAATTAATTTCTTTTGTTAGTAGTTAAATGTATTTTTCTTTCTTATAAAAACCAGGCATGACTAATATATTTGACAAACTTGAAATCAGTAGAATTTTAAGTTGTTCTAGACTATGTTCTGCTGCTTACATGGGTATATAAATATCCAACACAGTGGCTGGGTTTACAAACAAAAGTATTTTTTCTGTTAAGAAATTACTTTCTTAAAGACCTCAAAACTGTTGATTAATCAAAAGTGAGTTTATAGATGTGTTGCAATAAGGAAAAACACCAACTTGATAAGGCCAAGGGGGGAAAGTATGATAAGATTTTATAAAAGGCCCAGACTCGATGATTTTAAGGCAAGGCATAATTTATGACAACAGTTTTGGATTGGTAGAATCAGGAATGTGAGTTTTGGAATCACGTTTTGATAAGCAAAGTATTAGTCTTGATAAGCAAGGTGTTATAGTTGGTTGGTGGTATTATCTTCCAAGAGCAAATATCTCCCAGGAACTGAGTTATTCTTGCTTGCTGTCAGCACTCATTAAGAACCAAAAAAGACGGGGCGCCTGGGTGGCTTAGTCGGTTAAGCGACCGACTTTCGCTTAGGTCATGATCTCGCGGTTTGTGGGTTCCAGCCCCGCGTCGGGCTCTGTGCTGACTGCCCCTCAGAGCCTGGAGCCAATTTCAGAGTCTGTGACTCCCTCTCTCTCTGACCCTCCCCTGCCCACGCTGTCTCTCTCTCTCTCTCCTAGAAATAAATAAAAAATATTTTAAAAAAAAAAGAACCAAAAAAGATATGCCCCATCACAATGTTATTTTGCATAGGAACAGGAAATTATATTTTAGTACTTTCTTCTCTTTCCTTTTTTCCTTCCTATATTCTTTTCCTCCTTCCTTCCCTCTTTCTTTCCTTCCTTCCTTCCTTCCTTCCTTCCTTTCTTTTTTTCTCTTTCTTTCTTTCTTTCTTTCTTTCTTTCTTTCTTTCTTCTTATATTCTCCCTTCCCTTCTTTGCTTCCTTCTTTGCTCATTTACTTTCAAAAGCAGATCAAGACAGCCTACAGTGAAAGTTGCTATAAAAAAAAACTAAACACCATCTAGTGAAATATAAAAATCACAAAGTAAAAAGAGAAAAGAGGAATTCTATTAAGACAGTAATGGCTGAGAAAGGAAATAGGAATTAGTGTCAGATCTCTCCATGAGCACCCTGAAAGTCCCAGCAAAGAGGTAAATAAGATATTGACAGAGCAAAAAAATATCTATATAAAGACATATTTATTTCATTACTAGAAAGAAACAATTTCCTAGCCCCTAGCTTTGTGAAGCAATACATGTCGGAGAAAAATAAGGAGTTTAAATAAATGCATGCGTATGGAGGGCCTCAGCATACACTGATATCCTGAAATCTCAGGTAGCCCTGATGACTCAGTTAAAAATAGAAAATGGAAGGGTGTAAATGACTATAATAAGACTATTTTTATATGACAATAGGGTATACCCTTAAATGGTGATCTAATCCCTCATCCCACTCCATCCAGTGGAATCTGGATCTCTGGTTTGGAGCTTTTTTGACCAGGCAGTTTGCTCATGCTACTGGTCTGCAGAACCTTCCAATGTAGATATGCCTCTGTGACAGACTGAATTATTGGTCCCAGGCTTTCACTTATTTGTTTCTCCATCCTTTTATAATTCATTCATGTCTTTACTGTGACAGAACATGCTTTCCTTGGCTATTGACCTTGGATTGGCCATATGAGCCATTTTAGATAACGAGATGTCAGTAAAACTGAAATGGATAGAGATTTGAACTGTATGTGCCAGATTGGGTTTATTTTTTTGCCCTTTTGCTTTTGCCATGGGTATAACTTCCCATGTCACCAATTAGTTACCAAAAAAAGAGCAACTGACCTTAATCTGCAGCCTGGAGTCCAAGTTCAGTGGAATGTAGACCACAGCAGCCAAATACCAGCTGACTGGTTCAGAGATGCAGGAGTCAAAACTAAATTTTGCTCTTTTAAGCCATTCAGTTGGAGAGTTTGGTGGGGAGTGGCCATACAGCAGGCCACATAGTTTACATTTTCCACAGTCTCTGAGACATTTTAGAGCTCATTCCCTCCCTTGGGTCTCATGACTGTTCTCTCGTTTTCTGGTTTGGTGATAAACAAGTCAGAGTTGTCATTTATAACGATCTGAAAACATTGTTCACTCTTGAGAACTGGTCTGGATCAATGAGTTAGTTGTTTCTCTTCTAACTCATATAGTATTCTTGAATATATTTGCCAGAGACTCATCAAATTTCCACTGAAGTCTATAGCATAGGAAAAAGTGAGGTGAGAAATTATCCTAGCCCTGGAGCTTAGAAATATCTGTGTATATTCAACACAACACAACACACACACACACACACACATTTTAGCCCAATTTTTCTTCTGTCTTAAATAACACTGCTCTGGGATCTGCTTATCTATCCCCCCATTGGGCTGGAAAAGGCTCAGTGCCTCCCATACAATACACAGTCAAAGTGGATGAGAGGATGAGAGGAGGTAGAGTCAATATGTGGCTCTTTGGGCAGTCACTGATTGAGGGAGGCAGCCCCCAGGAGAGAACATACTCTGCTTTATTTGCTGCTTCTGGGTGAAAAAGGAGGTGCCGCTTTTCATGAGGTACATATCCATCTGTCCCAAATAGCATGAATACAAGTGAAATAAAATTGCCCCTCCCTTTCCACAGTCACCATCAGGAGTCATGTCTGGTTTTTCTATCATCACCAGCCCCTGAAAGTGATGATTATTTAAATCAAATCCTCCCTAAAATAAAAATAATCCCCAGGGAGAAGGTAGTCAAGTGTCTTCCAGGAAATGTGTCACTGGGTTTTGTCTTCTTCCAGACATATCCCAGGTAATATTATCTTACCCTTGTGCCAAATTTAGTACGCAATGAAGCAATCAGCTTATCTTCCACCTCTGGCAACATTTATTCTAGTTTATTTTTCTGGATAGGCTTGCCTTTAATTCATTCCTAATAGTCTCGGTTTGTATTTTGATTAATGTTTAAGCTCCTTCAAATCCCTTTGGAAAAAGCTGAGAGCCAAAACTTGAATTAACAATGGGATATTCTCAGACTTCAAAGAAGCGTTACCTTAAAGGGACTAGCCAGGCTGTGGAATGCTGGGCTCCTTTCTGCCTGGTCCTAATTAGTTTTGGGGTCTGGCAAACCTTTGCTATCCAAATGCATTCAGCAGAGGCCTCTGGCATGCTTTCTCAAGTACCCTCACATCTGGGTTCACCACATCCTTGGATCATCATCTGAAGAAAACACTTCCTTGTTCATGTTCTGCCTGTGGAATATCAGTCCTTCTCCCCCTCCTCCCTACTTCTCCTTTGAGCTGTGACAAAAATAAGTTAGCCAGCTAAATCTCTTTTGACCCAAGTGTAGGACCTTGAGGCTAATGATTGTGACCTTTAAGGGAAGTAAAAGAGAAACAACACCGTCAAGCACAGGGGAATAGGGAGCTCTGCTTTCAATTCTCTCCACTGGCAGTTCCTCTACAGAGCTTCAATGGGAACAATTCCCAATTCGAAAGACAGGCATGGAAAATGCCTCTCTAGCGCCTCCCCCTGGGCACCACAAGACCTACAGCACTGAAGCTGAACTCGCCACAATTAGAGAAAAGCAAGTCTGCAAAGGAAAAAAAGAAAAGCCTGCTAGTGGTTCCTCTTCCTCACCAAGTCCTCACTTCTGCTCTGCCCCAGAATGTCAACCGTTCCAAGCCTTCGCTGGTGCATGGCTGAGGCTGTGGCGCATGGGGTCAGCAAACTACAGCCCTGGGGCCGAATCCAACCCACAACATGTTTTTGTAAATGAGATTTACTGGAACACAGCCAGCCCATTGTTTATGTATCAGCTATGGCTGCTGTCAAACCAAGTGGCAGAGTTCAGTAGTTTAAACAGACTAGATAGTCTGCAAAAACTAAAATACTTATTATCTGGATCGTTACAAGAAAAGTTTGCCAATAGAGGAAAGAAAAAGACAGAAGAAAACCAAAGATAAATGTGGTATCAAAATGCGATCTAATTTCAGCTCCCATTCATCTGGCCAGAATCAATTTTTCCCATATTTTCAGACGTGGAGGAAAATACTGTCAAGAATTATACTCAGAAATCAACAAGGGTCCAACTAATGATAGATATTCTGAACAAGACATGCATTTTCTAAGAAAATTTCTCCATGGAAATTATTTTGCAACATGTAGGAAGGCCAAGATACATTGTCACGTCCATCATGGTTAAACTCATATTCTTTTGTGTGTGTGTGTGTGTGTGTGTGTGTGTGTGTGTTTTATTTTTGTTCTTTATGCAGGTTTCCAGACTAAAATGAAGTCCTCAGCTTCTTAACTGCAAAGGACTCCCCAAAACATCTTTCATGAGATTGCGTTCAGTGATGTGGCAGTCCTTCTAAACCCTTGCAGAGAAAACATAACTACAAAATGGCCTTGGCACGTAAAGAGTAAAATCAATTCAGATTCCCCTATGAGACGTGTGTTCTTTAGAGAGAATTAAAAACCTGTTGGGCTGCTTGTCCTTTCTGCCTGCTTGTAAAGCATATTCAATTATTCATTTTATTCACCTGACTGACCACCTAAAAACTATGTAGTCAGTGCTTTGGCAATAATTTCATTTCTAAGTGTTCTGCCTGGTTATTTTTCTGTGTGTGCACACTATTAATTAATGACTATCGAGAAGTCCATAAATTTCAGCATTCTGGAGCAGCGGTGCTTGAATCTATTACCCATGAAAGCCAGAGTCTACAGTCACTGAGTAGGCACAAAGAGATAAGTATTGATTTTATTTTTGAGTTTTAATTTCTTCTCATTGAGTCTGGAGAAGTGGGTTGTACTTGAACAACCCTCACGGGGCAGGAAGTTGCACAAGCCATCTCCCCGTGGGCTGGGATCAGTCTATCAGCTCCCGTTTTGGAAGCTTTATACGTGTCACTGATGGGGAATCAATGAGAAAACATTCGGGAGCTCTTTAAAAATGCAGCCAAATCCTCTCTGAGCCTCAGCGTCTCATTAAATTGGGACAAGGGTATTAAAGATCTCCTGGGTTCAAAATTTTCGATGTGGTTGCATTTGGTTGATTCAGACTCCCGGTGCATCATGAAGCTGGCATTAATGAGACAGCAGAAAGTCTCCAACTGGTGAGTGGGGACATCCAGGTGCTAGTGTGGCCTTGGTTTGATTGATGCCATGCGATGGGTTGAGGGGAGTATTTGTAGTGCCCTTGTGATCCACCTATTTAATGGAGATGAGAAACACCAGGTCACAAACCTGTCTGGATCAGGATCCATACAGAGAAGTAGAGAGAACATTTCTACTTCTTTTGAGAAAAACTGAAGCCCTTAGCTACTAACCACACATCCTTGGTGTCAGATACAGAGAAAACGTTTTTAAGTGAAATGCACAGAAAGCGAACTTGTGTTACAACAGTTGAGGCTTCGGCGAACTGGAGTCTTTTCATTTAACAAATATTCCTGTGGTATTTATAATATGCTGAGTAATGTTATATTTTATAAAGAGTTACACCTCATAACTATAGTCGGATCTAGGTACTATTATTGCCAGAGGTACTATGGATGAGGAAGTAGGGGCACAGCTTTTGAGCGCACGCAGCCACGTAGCCCACAGCTGGCTCCTAGCTCTCTGTATCTAGGCCTCTACCCCCAGTGCAGGGCTGTTTCTCGCTCCTTGAGCTGCCTCTCATGGAACAGAGCCCAGGGCACCATTTCCTACTGGAGGACCCCCTTGAAAGGGCCCAGTGGGAGAGTGCTGGTTCTGTTCAGTTTTTAACCTTATCAGCCATGCTGCATAGGGAATATGGATCCCCACCTGGGGACATGCAGAATCATCTGGAGAATTGTTTTGGTTTTGTTTTGTGTATTTTCAAAACAGATTCCAAGACATCACCCCAGACCCATGAATTCAAGCCCTCTAGGAGTTAAATGCGTGGAAATCTGCATTTTTCAAGCTCCCCAGGATCCTCTGAGGCACCCAGAGGAGTGTCCAGAGGTCACTGACACGTGGCTCCCCCAGACCGTTCTTGCATATCTTGTTCCTACCTTCAAATCAATCAGGTTACTGTTGTTCGCTCCCAATCACAGCCTCAGTTCCTCATCTGTAAAATGAGGGCTTCTTGCTGTATAAAACTTTGACTTTGACATCTCTAAGGCAAGAGGCTTTTGTCACCTTGTTGCCACATTTCCTAGAAGGAGCAGAAAGACTGGGGTTTGCCCTGGGTACCCTGGGTTTTAAGGAATGGGTCAATCGTGAGGTGACAAGGCATAGAGGGGAGACCGCTCTGATGATTCATTCTCTTGCTCCCAAATCTGAACTGTTAAAAATAAATCAATACGCGCATCTGTGCCACTCACACTTACAGGCAGGAATGAGCCTAGTGGGGGCTCCATTCTGTCAGCCAGCTTGTTTAACTGATTTGGTCGCCGAGGGAACCAGAAGGTTGACAGAAAATATCAGCGGGGGTCTATTCTGCCTATACTTCTATCCACAAAAATAACTGAAAGAGTTCTTTGAGACCAAACTTTCTAAAAGCAATGAAATGTTTGCTGGAGCATGGTTAAATTTATTACAAATAGAATACCGCTGGTACAATTGAGGCCCTGATAGATGCATAGACAGGACCATGTGAAGGAAAGAATGAAGGTATTGGGGTCTCCTACTCAGGAAGACTATCTGGCATCTCTGATCCTTAGTTTTCCTCATCTGCAGACTACCTTAAAACAATAGAAGGAGGTTAATGTGTACCGTTCCCTATTTTATTTTAAGAACAGAACCTACCACCTTCTAACTGGGATGATCATGATCTTCCATATTCTACATCCCATTCCTGCCTACTATAATGGCCCTTCTTGTAAAAATGTGCTTATTTATTCACTTTAGATGCATTTTTTTAGGCCAAATAATTGTCCTAAAATTTCCAATTGATCAAAGTTTGATCAATTGAGCAAAAATAGCAAAGTTTCCAATTGATATTTGCTTATAACATTCTTTCTGTGCTGAACAAAGAGGCCATGTGTGATTTTATTTATTTCTTTTCGGGGTTTCTATGATTCCCCAATCAGATAAAATGTTTATCTGTGTCTTTCTATTGTCCAGTGCTTTCATTTTCTTTGTTAACGTATTGACTCATCTAATACCAATTTTGTTATGTCATGGAAGGTCAGGCTATTTCTTTGTTTTATTGGTGTTGATCTTGAAAATTTCAATATGCGTATATATGCATAGATGCACATACTATACACAGACACAGACACACAGCTACTTACCTGCATGTATATCAGCCTGCTTTGACTTGGAGAGTCTTTGACCAGCCCAGAGTTGAATTTATCTCAGTTAGAGTATCTTACAATTTATTCTTTGAAATTCATGTTTATAAAGGTCTTAAACCCTTTGCTCCTTTCTATGCCCATGAGATAGCTGTGGGCAGAGAAGGATCTTAAAGAATATTGTCTGGTTGTTATTAGTAGAGCATGAAGGTAATGTTTAGGAAGAAAGACACAATATAGAAGTAGAAGTAAGAAATGAGAGTTTTGCCCTCCAAGAACATACCCTTAATGTGATGAAAAAGAACCCCAAATTCAAGAGAAAAGGAGGCAGAGAAAGAAAGCTTCAATAGGGGGTTTAGCTGGAGTAAGCCTGTCTGATGAGTAGGTCTGAATTAATGTCTCAACAGTGACCTGTGCTTATGCTGGGGTGTGAAGAGTGGATTAAAGAAATTCATATAAGATGCTATTTTTTTAATTACTTATTTTTTTAAAGTTTATTTATTTTGAGAGAGAGAGAGAGTGAGCAGTGGAGGGGCAGAGAAAGGGAGAGAGAGAGATATCCCAAGCAGGCTCTGTGCTGACAGCACCATGTAGGGCTCGAACTCACAAACCTCGAGATCAATACCTGAACCAAAATCAAGAGTCAGATGCTTAACCAACTGAACCACCCAGGTGCTGTAAATTTTAATTTTTTTAAGATGCTATTTAAGCACATGGATAGGTGTATGCTCTAACTAGAAGTTGAGCAATGCCTTACAAAGAGACAATAAAATCGAGCTTTCCACTGCAAATACGAATATAACTTACATTCTGATTAAATTGTGCTGGAAGTGGATTGTTTGCATTTTAGAACAACCGTTATTTCTGTTAGACATTTCTGTTGCATGTTCATTGGCCTGGACTACCCTTTAGTAGGTATTTTCAATTATCACATTTAAAATAATTAGGACATGGTGCTATAAACACTACTAGTACATTTAGAATAATAGTGAGTAAACTTCTTCAATTCTTCTTCCTTTGAAAATATGTCAAAACTATGTCCTGAGATACAGTGGCTGGATCTCAGTAAGATAACATGGATTGTTGGCATGCGACTAAGGCATATATATTTTTGTACTGATTATGTTGCTAACTGTCTCCTCTTTACTATGGGAGAATGCAGAGGAGGAAGATAGACTCATGCATATCTACAAGCATGGAGCCTACTAGAAAGGACATGAAAAAGCCAGAGGAGCCAAGTGGGGGCAAGGAGGAATTTGAATAAGTGTCTAGGATAATGATATATAACCTATGTGGTATAGACTGAAGGTTGCATGGATGTTTAGAATGGAGAATTAAAAGTGCAGTGTTTCAGGAACAGCTTAAGATGAGAAAATCACCAAGCTGGTGTTAGTATCAAACAAGACAATGCCCATAAGAACATTTCAAACCCTGTGAGGCATTGATTCACATGTAACACAGAAAGAGCTTCTCATCCCCCAGGACACTAGGAATCAGAAGACCTTCATTCCTGACCTGTCTCTGTCTTTTCCCCACCGCACAACCTTATGTAAGTCTTATTTCTTTTTTTTTTTTAATGTTTTATTTATTTCTAGGAGAGAGAGAGAGAGACAGCGTGAGCAGGGGAGGGTCAGAGAGAGAGGGAGTCACAGACTGAAACAGGCTCCAGGCTCTGAGCTGGCAGTCAGCACAGAGCCCGACCTGGGGCTCGAACCCACGAACCATGAGATTGTGACCTAAGCGAAAGTAGGACACTTAACCGACTAAGCCACCCAGATGCCCCGTGTAAGTCTTATTTCTTGTGAAGATTTGTTTCCTTTCCTGCAAAATTGGCTTACCACTAGTAATTAAAACTCATTGAAAAATCAATGAATATCATATTCTTTTTTTAGTTGTGAAAAAAAAGAACCTGTTATAGATATGAATGGTATCATCACCGTCACAAGGATATTGGAAGGATTAATTTGAAATATGGGACAAATAAAATACACCAGAGTCCTTCATGAAATGGAAAGTACTCTTTATCTGTACAATGGAAATTGACCTCCTTTTTTTCTATTCTTTCCTTTTTTTTTTCTAGGAGAGAGAGAGACAGCGTGAACAGGGGAGGGTCAGAGAGAGAGAGGGAGTCACAGACTGAAACAGGCTCCAGGCTCTGAGCTGGCAGTCAGCACAGAGCCCGATGCGGGGCTCGAACCCACGAACCGCGAGATCATGACCTAAGCGAAAGTCGGACGCTTAACCGACTAAGCCACCCAGGCGCCCCTATTCTTTCCTTTTGATCTTTCTTCCTTCTTTCCTTCCTTTTCTTCCTTCCTTCCTTCCTTCCTTCCTTCCTTCCTTCCTTCCTTCCTTCCTTCCTTCCTTCCTTTCTTTCTTTCTTTCTTTCTTTCTTTCTTCCTCTCTCTCTCTCCTTCTATTCTTTCTTCTTCTTTGTTCTTTCATTTCCCAAAATGCTACATAAGAAAAATGTTACTGCTTTTGAGCTTTGCACTGGCCTTTATTAACACAATACAGGCTTATTAAGGGCTGGGAAATTAGAAGATGAACTCATTATGCAACTGTGAGTTTTATTGTGATGCTTATTTGAGAAAGTCTGAAGATCACCTGAGTATTCCCTTATTAAGCATACATCTCCAATCAGACCCGAAGCGCAAGACAGAATTAAGAAATGGAAATAATTTAGGCTAGAAATGGGCACTCTTGTATTCACACATCTCCCAGAACCACTGCGCGTGAATGCATTTCCATTTGAGAGTCAGAGGCTGTCTTTGATCTCAGTCCACTCCCCATGCCACTCTAAATGAGAAATTGAAATAAACACTATGCCACTTTCACAGTTCTGGAAATAGTAGCAGTTGGGCAGCAAGTTTCATGTCATTTTCCTATTAATGCCAATTTCCAAGGTAAACCAACCTATAATATTTTTGACAGGTCAGTGGCTAGAGTAATAGAGAAATTTCAATGTATCAGTTTTCATTTCCTATTTGGGGGGAGAAAAAGCTGAATGTCATTCCAGCAATTCAAATTTTCTAACAAAATCCACTGATATGTGAAACTCTCATGTATTGGGTTCTCCTTTCTCGGGGGGAAAATACATTTTAATGCTTTAATTCCATTTATTTATAATTATAATTTCATGTCCTGAGGAATTCTGTTCAATGAACTTTAAAAATTTTTTCTCCATATTTTATATAACTACTTTTCAGTTACAGGCTAGGCAGTATTGTGCAGGTTTTAAGACAACAACTTAATTGCAGAGACTTTTGGAGTTGAATTTACATATATTCTTCTCATCAAAGTGAGGAAAATCTTGGCAAAAGAAACTCACCAATAGTCTGGGACAAGCCCTTCTCCAGGACCTCAGACTAATACAAACTTGGGCTTGCAAACTTTGTTCCCCTTGCTTGAAAATAAAATGCAAATGACTGATACAGCATGACCCCAGAAATCAAACTGAGCAAAGGGAAAAGAAATTTCATAGTAATTAAATGCAAGTTATACTTTTCCTCTCGAGTTCTCTTGGAAAATCATTTTTGGAAAGATGGAGAGAAACAAATAGCAGGAAGGAGATGAAAGATCTTTGGAAGTCTTTCTCATACAGAAGAAAGCGAAAAACAAATAAACAACAAAGAAACAAAGGAAAACCATTCCAGGTACACTTTGAACCTAAAAGATTAAGCTACTTTGTGTAGAACAATGTTTCAATGTCTGGGCATGGAGACAAGAGGTGTAAAGTCAAATTCCAATCCTGCTACTTAGAAGGAATTTGGACATAATCCTTGATGCCACTTACTTCAAGTTCCTAAATTGTAGAACAAGCATAATAATAACCACAGGCATGATATCAACTGTGTGTGAGACTCTGGAGACCTAGTGTAATAATACACATACAGAGTCTATCACAGATCCTGACTCCAGTAAGCCATTGAGAAGTTGTTTATCTATTGGATGTGCTGTTTCCATTCTCCCTGCTGGTAACACAACCTCTCTTCTTTTAGAGGTACCATATCTCCTCGGTGACCCTGTGGGTCAGCTAAGGATGACATCACCTCCCAAGCTTCATGAGTGGAAGCTTGAAGCAAGCCTAGCCCATGAGGCAATTTCTAAAGTCTATTGTTTGAATAATCAGTAAAGAGCCCCTCTCTCCTGGATCCCAAAGGCCATTAAGCCTAACGTTTACACAGGCTACTTTGCTACATCCTGGAGAAAGCCTCCCAACCTACCCTCCCAGAGCAAAGAAGAGCAAAGAGGCTTCCCTGAGGAAACCAGTGAGCTGGTGGATCCAGCTTTACTGGAAGCCAGTCCACATTTTGACCTTCCTGGAAACTTGAAACCATAAATTCCCTGTTTAGTTCAAGCTAGCCTGCAAGAGGTCTTTTGTCACTAGTGGTCTATACTCAGGCCTTACCATTTTTTACTAGTAGCCTCATAGCAAGAAATTCATGTCAGTAGGGATTTCAGAATGGAAATAAGGAGTCTGATCTCTAAGTTACTACTCATATATGATAGCAGCCTGGGAGCCAGGTTGGAAGGTCACTTGGATCTGCTTACTAGAAATCCTACACTGAATGGGCTGTTTTATGTGTGCAGTCCAGAAAGGAATTTAGTTTAAGAAGGAAAGTAGGCAAGTAGAAAGATGGTCATTGTTAGAATAGCTCTAACCCGTGTCCTCATGATCCTAGATTTGAAAGCTCCAAAGCGGGACCTACCAAGTTATGCCTCATTTTAATTCTCTACTTGCCCTTTATAGAACAGTAAGAACATAGGCACCTTGTCTAGGAGACTTGGTGTACTTTTTTTCTTTATCTTTTTAACTTTAAATTATTTTTTAAGAATTTTCAATGAATCATCAATTTTCTCTAAAGGCTCTAAAGTCAGACAAGTGTATAAAGTTACATTATATCTGACAAATGCGGACCAATTATATATTTTTCATAGAATAGAACATTTTTTTCTATCCACTTCCGTTTAGTTCTTCAAAAAATTTCGTGTTCCTGGTTTAACATACATCACGAGGTTTTTCTTCATGTTCTTAAACTTGATGATTATGTTTACCATGAAAGCCTTCAAAAGGTATTGAAAGTAAGGGGCACCTGGGTGGCTCAGTAGGTTAAGCTACATGGCTCAGGTCATGACCTCTCAGTTCGTGGGTTCAAAGCCTGGGTGGCTCAGTCGGTTAAGTGTCCCACATCGGCTCAGGTCATGACCTAGTGGTTTAACCACTCCCCGCCCCCAAGGAATGTAGTGTTTAACCAGTCAATATGGCACTTCCTGGTCAGCACTAGGAAATTTACTGATACACATCCTCCATTCCCCCTGGAAAGGTGACCTTGCCTAAAACAATGCATTCTCTGCTAATAACTTTTTTTTTTTTCACTCCCTCTCTGCCTGTAAAACCCTTTCCTTTTCTCCAGCTCGATGCAGCTCCTTTCTATTTGCTAGATGGGATACTGGCAGATTCATGAATCATTTCATAAAGCCAATTAGAACTTAAATTTACTCCGTTGATTGTTTGATTTTGTCATTTAACCCTCTCTAGCACCAACTATTAGATTAGTGTCTAATTGTTATAATCAGTATTTCCAAAACACTNTTGATTGTTTGATTTTGTCATTTAACCCTCTCTAGCACCAACTATTAGATTATAATCAGTATTTCCAAAACACAAGATTAAAATGGGAAGTTTTCTTATGACTCATTTTATGTTTCAAGGGTGGCGGTTAGGGAATAATCACAATATTTTCTTTTCAGTGGTCGTGGTTTTTATAACAACAACAAACTCATTTTGAAATGTAAAGGAACAACTTCAAAAAGCACTAGCTCTTCAAAAGCCAGTGAGTCAGTTTTGTAGCTGAAACATTGTACACACTATTCCAAGTAGCAAGAGAGTTATTTCTGTATTTGTATGCTATCCGTATTAAAGACAGTGTTTGAGATTGGATAGGATTTGTCATTCATTGCATATCTGCCGTTTTTGAAACAGGGTTGAGGGAACGATTGAAGCTTAGGGATTTGTCCATCTTAGTTTAACCTAGGGTTAACACCAAGGATACAGCTGAAGATAGCAGTGGGTGAAAGATACAATGCCTAACTAACTGACCAATACCTTTCTTGCCCAGACAAGCTAATTTTCATCAATATCCGCAGTAAAAGGGATGGGCGCTGGAGAAAGAACAAGAGATAAAGTCTACCTTTGCTACTTGATAGTGATGTGATCCTGGCAAAAGAGTGAACTTCTTAGTTTTCTTGTCAGTTACAGAATGTTAAAGTCACGTGACCCAATTATTAGGGGATTACATAAGAAAATGCATAAAATGGGCAGCAAAAATATTGGTCGCTCCTCATTGGTAAAATAGGCCTAAACTGTGAGTCTGACTTTTGAAAATCTATTTTGGGGGTTTGCTTATCCTGGTAGCACCAGCGAAAGACATGCCCACATTTGGTAGGTGTCTTTTCGTGCCTTGTTTGTCTCACATGTAACTGTAATAAACCTTCCAGAAGTGCTACTTCCCTCTCCACTCATTTTTTTTTCCACATTGACAGAAAGGACTCCAAAGTGCCCTCTTTGAGGCAGGTAGAAATCAACAAACTAACAAACAAATGAAACTATGTTTCAGATTTCCAAGATAAAAGTTACTGCAAACAGCCTTCCCAAAAAGTTCTAAATAGAAATGAACGGCCAGGCTAAGGTTCATGGAGGCAATCTGATGCCATTTTATTGTGCAGTTTAGAATAGTATTGATCTATAAGTTTATAATTTTAGGAGTTTTTTCTTAAATTAATTTTTATCATTTGTAAAGATATGGGAGAAATGATAACCAATGGCTTTAGGTTAAATGTAGCCTTCCTTTCTGAGAAAATCCGCCCCCCCCTTTTTTTTGGAGTTGAATCACTGAGATTTGAGGTTGTTTATTACAGCAGTTAGAATTACCCACCCTAACTGCCGCAGTTTCAAAGTAAAGAATTAGTAAATGTCAAATTCAAACGACTCCAACAAAATGTTTTGCCACTTGCCAGCTCAAGGCTGGCTTTATGAACAATCAAGTCGCTGGTTTATAGGACATCTTCAGATTGCATATTGCATGCTGGTGACATAAGAGTAGAGTGAGCTGTATTCAAGTTAAGGGAACAGTTGCAGAACAGACCCCCCTCCCAACCCCATCAGTCAGCATGAGGTAGTTAATTTCTGCTGCGACAGGCAAAGTCGTCAGTGTGAGACTGCAGTTGTGGAGTTGTGCAAAGATCCAGGCTGAAGAAGATGCTATCATCTCAGACACGTGGCTTTCCCAGAACATCCTGGGGTCTGCAACTCATCAATTGACTCCTTGTTACTTTCTTCAGCCCAGAAGGGACACACATCACTTTCACTCACCTTCCACTGGCATGAACCAGTCACAGGGCCCCACCTTGACTGAACAGGGGGCTGGAAAATATAGTGTCTGTCTGGCAACAACTCTACACTGCATAAGGGAGCATAAATTTTTATTAGGATAGCTAGCTTTTTCTGCCACAGACTGGTAATGTGTTTGGAATGTAAAGGAGAAAGTAAGTTTCTAGTGATCATGCAATCGGCCTGCTTTCATTCTACTGCCAGCTAAAGAGAGAGCAGAAGGTGGCCCGAGCCGGCTGTGTGCACACTCACCCAACAGCTAGGCAGGGGTAAAGCCTTTCCATTTCTGCTAAAGGTCAGCGGGATCTGCTGTCCTCCAGGTGACCACCAGGGGGTGCTGCACCACAGGCCAGTTTATTGCTGGGTTTATTCCAGAGCGGAGGGTTTCATGTAACTCATAAAATGGGCCTAGGAACAATGATTGGGGAACAAGACCTCTTATCAGAGGCTTACACAGCAGTGAACAGGCCATGAACAGAAACTCCAGGATGACTATAAACAAAAACTATCCCAGAAACTGTTTTCCAGAAACTATAAGGGAAAAGTGGTGACATTTCATATCTTGTAGGGATACTCACAAACGTGTGGGATTGCTTAAAATTGTCGCTGAGTTCTTCCTAGAAAAATACAAAACTGACCATTAAGGCTCTCCATGCTTTGCTTCCCTTTCTAGGTAGCGTCATGTTATTTTGTTATATTTTAAATTGTTAATTATTCTTTTTGATAGGGCAGCCCAGAACATAACCTGTTAGTGGGAAAATAATTGATGTTAATTAAGTCCATGCATTTATAAATCCATTCATTCATCCATCATGTGTTTATTGGGCACCAAATGCCAGGTACTGAGCCAAAGCAGATGGAAACATTGCCTTTATCACATACTTCCAAGCTTGAAGAGGAAGAGGGAAGAAACATGCCGTGTGGATTGTGCACTAGCTCGGGAAGCTTCTGCATGGAAGTGGCGCGTCAGATCTCATCCATTTCATTTGCTGTGTCAAGTCCTATGGCCCGGCCCAGGTTCTGCAGACTAAGTAGGTGTAATTTTCCCAGCATAAAAGAAAGCCCAATATTGGGCAGATAGCAACACAACTTGTCACAATTGGTATCTTCCAGCAATTACAGCGAGGTGGAAACCACATATCTCTTTTTCCAGAACCTGGCTACTAGGTGGTTTATTATAATAACAAGTTTTCCACCAAATTCTGCCAAATAACATTTATTAGAGAACAGGGCCTCCAATTGTCAAAATACTTTTCATTATTAACTTTGAGAAATTCCCATCTTCTGGCTTCCAGCATTCTGATAAACAAGTGCCTGGAATGAACATTTCACTCCAAGAGAGATGCTGTGATGTGTCTACTAGAAAAAATAGCCAGTAGAGACTCTGTTGTTAGGTCAGGCTATATGGGAGGCCATTGGAGCCATGGGGGACTGGACGAATGTGCTCCTCTGAAGCGATGTTGCATCTGGGCCTCCTGAATACCCGCATTTCATTTATAGCAGGGATGGTGAACTGCAACAATTATTCTAGTCAATGCCATGTCTTTCTCATCTCTTATCCTTCATGGACAAAAATTTTTTTAAGAACCCATTGTTAAATATAAGCCTCCCTCTGTAGATTTCTATAACAATATTTGTGGACCCCACAGAAATGAAGATTCATGATTAGGATACTTTAAATGCTAACCGACCACCTTGAAGAAGGAGAATCAAGTTAAATGAAACACCCACATACATCCTACCCTTTTACAAAAGTATAAAGTCCTATTTCACCTTTAAATATTTATACATATTTCAGATAAGATGATATCTTTTTATAGAGCTAAAAAATAGTATCCTAACATAATTAATAACTCTTCAATATATTTCAATACCCAGTAAGATATTGAATAATAATAGTCAGGTTTTGTTAACTGTCCCAGGAATGTCTTTTGTCTCTATGATGTGCAAATCAAGATACAAATCAAAATTCTATGTTACATCTCATATTTCTCCCAATGTTCAACAGGCCCTGTGGTGACAATACTCTGCTTTGATGAAGAATGCATGATAATGGTTTTGTATGTTTTGTATAATGGCCCACCTTCCAAATTGGCCTAAATACTTCCCCATAGTGTTATTTGGTTTATGTGATAGTTATCTATTGCTGTGTAACAAATTATCCCAAAACTTAGCAACTTAGCATCTGAAACAAGAAACATTTATCACCTCATAGGTTTTTTTTTTTTTTTTGCTTGTGATTCAGAGTTATCAGAGTAATCAATCAGATGATCAACTGAGACTTCAATCATGTCAAGGCTTGCCTGGGGGAAACCCCATGTTGGGCTCAGGTCCTGGGGTGACTGACTATTGGCAAGAGACCTCCTTGTGTAGACTTCTTTTCAGGGCAACTCACCACATGGCAGCTATTTCCATGACAGTGTGAGAGGGAAAGAGCAAACAACAGAGGGCAAGCATTATGGAAGCTAGATTGTTTTTGTAGCTTAGACTCAGAAAAGATGGGTGACAACCCATCACCTTTGTTGATTTCTATTCATAGAAGTGAGTCCCTAAATCCAGGCCACACTCAAGGGGAGATGAAACAAGATATAAATACCAAAGAAGGGGGGATATTAGGATCTTGCTTCTGTATCTTCTGTAATTCCTATATACGATAGAAAAATATAGAAACTTAACTATGTGGATGGAACTAGAGGGTATCATACTAAGCAAAATTAGTCAGTCAGAGAAAGACAAATATCATCTGACTTCACTCATATGAGGACTTTAAGATACAAAACAGATGAACATAAGGGAAGGGAAGCAAAAATAATATAAAAACAGGGAGGGAGACAAAAACATATGAGACTCTTAAATATGGAGAACAAACAGAGGGTTACTGGAGGGGTTGTAGGAGGGGGGATGGGCTAAATGGGTGAGGGGCATTGAGGAATCTACTCCTGAAATCACTGTTGCACTATATGCTAACTAACTTGGATATAAATTTAAAAAAGAAATTAAAAAAAAGAAAACTATGAAAGCTCACTTAGATTGGTGATAAATACGTTTAATACAAATACATGAGGGGTGATATTTTATATTTTATGCTGTATGACACCTGGGATACATATTTAATCATCCCATTAGTACCAAAACTAGGACTAGATAATGGTAATGGCAGTTTGATTCTTCTATGGTAAAATTGTGCTTCCCCACTTCAACCAGAATGTGATTGATGGCTTTTATTTTGGTACCACATAACGTCCATTCACAAAATAGTTTTAGGATTGTATGTTGGTAATCACAAAGCATATTTTTGTTTTGTTTTGTTTTGTTTTGTTTTGTTTTGTTTTAATTCTGCTATTCATTCCGGGTTTCTTATTTTTTAATGTTTATTTATTTTTGAGACAGAGAGAGACAGAGCACGAGCAGGGGAGGGGCAAAGAGAGAGGGAGACACAGAATCTGAAACAGGCTCTGATGCGGGGCTCGAACCCACAAACTGTGACATCGTGACCTGAGCCACTCAGGCGCCCCTTCGTTCTGTGTGTCTATCTGGTCTTCTATACAGTAGAGCTTTCCCTCTTGACAAAGGCTATTCAGTTACCCTGAAGCATAGCACCTGTAAGAAAGGCAAGAAAACTGTCCAGTTCATTTTTAAAAAATTAACTCCAAACTTAGTTTTCAGTACTCAGGTTTACTGAAGTCTGACTGCACATGTCCAATCAACTCTGTCTCATTTAAAATCCTCACTGGGTCTTTTTTGTGATAACTCTCTGAGAAAACAGCTATGTTTCATCACTTCTCTTATTTTTCTCATGTTATAATTGAAATTCCCCTAATATCTGTATTCCCCAGTCACTTTTCTTACCAAACCCCATACAGCCCAGTGTAAGAATGTACTCAGCTTTTTTAATGCCACGTTTCTGCCATGGTATCTCCAAGCTGTGTCTTCAACCTTTCACTTATATCATTTATTGGATATTGGACTGACTCGCACATATTTATAATAGTCTAATCCTAGTATTCATTTTCAATTTGCTCTATAACCCACACTGTCTCCCCTGCACATCTGGACTGACCAACTCATACTCTTCTGTGTGGCCTCAAAAATAATTTAGACACCAATATTCATTAAAGTATGAGTACCAGTGAGCCAGCATACCTGCCAAGAAATCATGCCCATAAAACTGCAGGAGGATCTGTTATAAAATAGCCCCAACATTGGCAATTTCTCTGTTTGTTTTATGAGCTCTTGTCATTTTTTTGTTGTTGAAAACGTATATTATATGATGCCCCTCTTAAACCAACGTAACACTTGAAACAAACTGTGGTAGACAGGAAGAATCTGAGTGTAAGAAAATTATTACAGATTCTCTCCAAGTTGATGAATCTCTATCATCGGTGCCCTGGATGATGAGGATGGAACTTCACAGAGGACCGGGGTTTCCAGGGGGTCCCTACCACAGCACGGTCCACTCTACTGTGCACATATCACGAGGCCATTCAACAACATATCTAAAATATGGATTAGATGTCTCATTAAGTCTTTGATTGTTAAGAGACTCAGAGACCTGTAAATAAAATGAAAGAGCCAATACCTTGTTCCTGCACTAAAATTCTGTAACTCTGTGAATCTTAGCTGAAGCAGTCCTATCCACGCACACGTTTTAATGCAGAATGTGGCCATTATGCTTAGTCAGTCCTGGAGGTCATATATTCTTTTTTTTTTTTTTAATTTTTTAAAATGTATTTTATTTATTTCTGAGAGAGAGAGAGAGAGAGAGACAGCGTGAGTAGGGGAGGGTCAGAGAGAGAGGGAGACACAGAATCTTGAAACAGGCTCCAGGCTCTGAGCTGGCTGTCAGAGCCCCGACATGGGGCTCAAACCCACGAACTGTGAGATCATGACCCGAGCCAAAGTCGGACACTCAACCGACTGAGCCATCCAGGTGCCCCTGGAAGTCATATATTCTTGACATGGTCCAGTAAAATTCTGTCTGGTGAATACACAGGTATGCCTATGGTCTAATACTTCCTTCTACCTTCCAGAATGGCTTTCATATCCATGTTGAGCGACACCAGAATGGTAGTGCTTTACATTTGTCTTAATTTTTCCTCATTGCAGGTGGCACTGTCAAAATGCGGAATGAGGTTATGAGGGACTGTTGTCTTTCAGTAGTTCTCACCCACTGATTGTCAGCTAGCCAAACTGCCATCATCGGCCTCACCTTCAATGCTCCCTGCAAGAATTTTCCATTTCTTCCCATGACACATGTTCAGATCAAATTCCCAGGATCTATCTACTGATTAGGAATCTCTACATAACACACTTCTGCATCTGATTCTGATACTTAAAACAACAACAACAATAACAACTTTATCTTCTTCATATCCTTGTTCAATTTTCCCCTCAAGGAGGACTTTTGGGACCGCTGTGTCTCTAATTTCCATCCCCAACCCAGAATCTCTAGTACTTAACACTTAAGGACCAGGCCTTTCACATGATCCTAAGTATGGGTATTGCCTGTCTTTCCTACTTAGTAGAAAGTAACTTCCATGAGATCAGGCACTTTTGTCCTCCACTGCCCCTGCATTGTACTTGGAAAGTTCAGCAGGGATCATTTGTTAGGTAAATAATTTTTAAAAAGGTTGAGTAAATAAACACCACTATATAATATTCCGTTTTTACCAAAATGGGCTGAGGTTTTAACATATCTGCTTTTGAAATTTCCTTAATACGAACAGAGTGGTTTCCATTTTATTTCCTTGACCATTTCCTTTAGCATTTCTCTTTTTTATGTTTATTTTTGACAGAGAGAGAGAGAGAGAGAGAGAGGAAGAGAGTCAGAGAGAGGGAGACACAGGATCTGAAGCAGGCTCCAGGCTCTGAGCTGTCAGCACAGAGCCCGACGCAGGGCTCGAACCCACAAACTGTGAGATCATGACCTGAGCTGAAGTCAGGCACTTAAACAACTGAACCACCCAGGCATACCTCCTTTAGCATTTCTCTTAAATAATGAGGTAATTTTTACTTAAAAAATTTTTTTATGTTTATTTATTTTTAAGAGAGAGACAGAGAGAGACAGAGATGGACTGGGAGCGGGGGAGGGGCAAAGAGCATGGGAGACACAGAATCTGAAGCAGGCTCCAGGCTCTGAGCTGTCAGCACAGAGCCTGACGCGGGGCTCGAACCCACGAACCTTGAGAACATAACCTGAGATGAAGTCAGATATTTAACCTCCTGAGCCACCCAGCTGCCCAGTAACTTTTACTTTTGATTTGTTAATGGTCCTGGTCATTCCATTTATAATACAAAAGTGACCTCTTGATTGTTTGATTGTCTTGAAGCAGGGCTAACATCTCAAACAGAGCAAACCTTATGATTACAAAATGTAGGAAATTAATATCAGGAGGAAATGGTATTTTGGTCCCTGACTGAAAGTACCAGATGATTACTTTGGTTTATGGGATGAGACTTGTTTTCCATAAGGAACTAATTGGTAGGGTGTCTGACAGCCTACAGAGCACAGGCTCTTGGGTTCTTCTCTATCATGCATGTTTGTCTGGATAAACAGACAACAAAACTAGCTCTTGTGCTTGTACAAACACCCAGGTTATTAATGATGTGTGTGGTTTGTCTGCGATGGAGGTGGATGGAATTAGGGGACGAATGTCACTAACGTGGATCTGGGTCACTACAGCACCCAGGAGATGTTTATGCACACAACTTTAACACCTACTACCTCAGCAGCCAAAGAAAAGCGACCAGCCTTAAGTACCCACAAACATGGGAATAGATCCCCACCCATGTTTTGCTCAGACTCATCCATCACAAATAAAGGAGAATTTCACAACAGGTCACAACATTTGTCCATGAGCCTATTAATATCACAGCTATTCTGTATGTCAGTAGTATCCAAATTACTCCAAAAAGACCATGTCAATTTCATCCATTCAATGATAACATCCAATTATCCTTGGCTTATCGTCAACATGTGAAAGTTTCCTAGTCTCAGTTGTACATATTATCCCTGCTTCTGCCTCCGACCACTATTTCAATTTCCTTGGCAAGCCATTTGGTGTGTTTGTGTGTGTTTGTGTGTGTGTGTGCATGCATGAATTTGCACACCATGTGCCAACAGAGTTAAAGAGTTTCTCTGCTTGTTCTTGCTCCAATGGACAGTAACTAAGATAACAAAAATAGTCTTCTTACTTTCCTGGGCCAGTTAGTTTTATTGTTAGAAGATTAATTCTTCAAAATACCTTATCTGTGGCTGGGAATAATTCCATCGGAGCACACTGGCTGAAGACAAAATCACTTCTTGTGGCAACTGTATAGGCCTGTTGGCCATTAGTGAAATTTTCATTCTATACATGTCTGGTTAGTGTTCTTTTGACCCACTGTTATGGGTATCATTATTTTCAGCAGCTTATGGTACCCCCTTGATGGCTTCTTATTTGAATCTCTAACATGGAATTGAAGCATGTTGCCCATTTCCTGTTAAATTCTGGACCCAGGTGTTTTCTTAACTCTTTTAATAGTCTGGTCTACCTTTCCGACATCAGAGCTACTCCTCACAGGATGTGAAAAACCCACTGACTATCCATGTTACTCAACGATTCTAGTCTAATTTTTGTCCTATGGTAAGTTCCCATGCTGGATTTCAATGCTGGGTGTTCTCTACCTTGTACACAATTTTTCCTACTGTTCTGATTTGTATTTTGATCAACCACAGTTGAGGAATAAGCACAGCTCCCTTCTCTCATTATGAGTCAGTGACAGCGAGAAAATGAATTTTGCTGCTTTTGGTAGAGGTCCTATATAATCCACCCACCCCTATTTCCCAAGAATCAAGCGTCTAGGAACTTGGCCTTCAAATTTATTCAATTGTCACACTGGATTCTTCATAATTACAACTTTAAAATTTCAAGGGCCTGGGTGGCTCAGTCAGTTAAGTGTCCGACTTCAGCTCAGGTCATGATCTTAGGTTCATGGGTTCAAGCCCCACGTTAGGCTCTCTGCTGTCAGCTCAGATCGTGTCTCCCTCTCTCTTCCCTTCCCCCAATCTCTCTCTCTCAAAAATAAACACTAAAAATCAAAATAATCATAATCATAATACCTGAAAGACCAGATGAATCCCAACTTCTTCTTCACATGTCTGTGAAAGGGTCTTATGATGCACTATCTCCAATTATCCGAGGCGATTATAAATAGGCTTTGTATGTCCCCAGCAAGTGTACCCTCTCTATTTCTTCTTTTTGAAGTTCTTCTTTCACACTTTGATGGACCATATGCTCAGATTGGTATGGAAAAATTACTTAGTGCTTAAGTTCTTTCTCCAAAACTGTTTTCCTAGTGCTTAAAAACTTTTTGAGTACTTGACTATATAGACTCCTGCATTCTGCAAGCCAGAGTTTTTGTGTTCTCTTTGTTAATTATCTCAAGGATGGCTAATTTAATAGGAAGCTTTCTTTAAAGCTGTAATTTATTGTATAAAGCACACTGCTTAAATAGGAGGGGGCCCTATGGTTTATTGGTTGTCTCTCAGTACAGTGTTGAACTTTGCTTAGTTTTACTCCTTCCTGGAGGTACAGTTCTATTTCAGCTGATTGAGGCAAAGTCACAGCAACCCCTTTAAATAGTCCAGAGTCCCATATTGCTACTGGAAGTTCTATTCATGTGACCATGGGTAATGTTCTATTAGGTATTGATTTCAGTGATGCCCAATTAGTTGTGAAACAGTTGTTTACATAGTAGTGTTTAATTGGCTTGTTTCACCTGGAATTTGTATGTAAGTCCCATTGATGGCCATACATGATCATGTAGGGACCACCTATAAACCCAAATGCAAAGTCTCTAATGGCTAACACCTCTAAAGTGAATTCAAGATCTGATGAAACTGATAGCCAAAGGCATGATCTATTATATTGTTATTTTTATTTAGTTGGACTCTTTTGCCTGCCTAAGTAAAATACTTGCTATTTTTCTATTACCTTGTAAATTGGTACAAGTGACATCCCCAAATAGGGTATGCATTCCTTTCCATAGTTAAATATTCTTGACTGCTATTACTTTGGTTTCCTTTCTCCTCCTTTTCTTCCTCATGTTCCTTTTCGTCTTTCTCACATCAAAACTTAGTAGCTAAGAACAATAGTCATTTATTCTCTCTTTCAGTCTCTTTGCATCAGGAACTCAGGAATGGTTTGGGTGGGCAGTTTTGGCTTGCTGCTCTCGCCACATGTTGGCTGCACTCATTTAAAGACTTTACTGGGACTGGAGGACTCACTTCCAAAGCGTTCACTCACATGGCTGGAATGTTGATATCAGCAAGTTGGTTCCATTTTTTATACACCCCTTCCTCAGTGTTCCTTGAGTGTCTCACAATATGGCAGCTGGCTTCCATGAGAGCAAGCAATTCCAGACACCAATGTCTTTATGACCTATTCTTGGAAATCACACCACTGTTCTCCTATTGCACTGTTTTGGTCACACAGGCAAGAACTGATTCAGTATGGAAGGGGACCAGACAGGAGTCCAAACATAAGGAGATCATCAAGGGTCACTTTGGAGGCTAGCTACCACATCTTTTTGTAACTTTTCACTTAAAACAGAATATCGTCAATATAAAAAGGCTTCATAGATGTCCTGGAAGATCATAACGAGCCTTACATTTTATCGACAGAATTGGACTGTGGATATAACCCAGAGTATTCAGGCAAAAGTGTATTGCGTTTCTTGTCAAGTGAAAGCAGATTATCTTTTAAATTTCTTATCAGTATTCTGGTCAAAAACATTATGAAGATGGAATTATTCTTCTGGAAATAGTTGATTAAGTAAACTTGACCAACCCATCTAATGAGAACAAGTCGAAAACCTGGAAATAAATAAAAATAAAATACAAAACCAATAGATATGTAAATATATATGCTATGTAAGTACACGCACATTTATATACATATATATACATCAAGCCAAATTATATCTATAACATTTTATATAAAATATGTTACAGTCAATCAAAAACAACTGGACATAAAAGGAGGTCATAGAATGTAACCAAAACCACCACAACAACAAAAGAAACAGCAGAAAATATAAACAGAAATACTGATGAAAAAGATAATGATGTTTTAGTCATGAACCTTATAGTCACATCTATTTATTTTTATACTGAATGTTTAAGTTGCTAATTTGTATCATTCTACATAAATAATATTTTCAAAGTAACATTACTATCATTATTACTAACAATGATTACTGAAGATATTTTAAGCTTTCTTTTCAGCTGTTTTCTTTAGACCATATCCCACTAGGTATATAAAATCCTCTATAAAGTCACTTACAATAGTTCTCTCTCTGCCACATCTACTGTGAGAACAAAAACAATTCTTAAACAAGTCTAAATGGACATATAGTTATTGTGATGGCCCCTAGAAAACCTGTGGAGAGAATTCAATCACTCAATGGAAAGCTAAGTCGCTTTGGAAATAAAAAGATGAAGCTCTAGGTTGACAAATGTTAAGGGAACTATAAAGAACTATCTACAGTTTGTATGATCTGTAGTTACGTACAAAACGTGATCAAGGATATTATAATGGGCTTCCATTACAGGATGAGATGGGTGTGTTAACAGTTTCCCATTAAAGTCACTATTCTGGAGAGAAAGAATCACTTTCAAAGCCAAAGTACCCTACATGGAAAATATATCTACAGAGTTCTGACAAAGCCAGGTGTTGCTTTTTCAGTACCTCAATTTCAGAAAATTAGTTAATTCTTAAAGGACACAACAATAAATGTGTATCAAATTCATCTTCCTAGATTCAGCAAGACATGACAAAAATCCACTTATGACTCTTTAAAAACTCTTCAACAATGTTCCAGCTGCTAAAACAGCAAGATGCTAGATGATACTCAATACCAATTTGTGATATTTTAAAAAGTAGAATAAACTGCATCTGTTCATGGAGAATTCTCTGTTTCTGGTTGAACAACCAATTCCATACATAATTAGATTCACTTTTTTACTTTGCATTCAATTTTTAGAGGAAGGTTTTTCTTCAGCTTGGGTTTTATTTACTTTACAATTATATGAAACATTTGTATTGTGCTGGATGACCTAGTCTTTTCCTTACTTACGGCTTTTCAATCTTATAGCTAAAAGTGTGACCCTCCCAATTAACCTTCTTACTGGTGGTAAGGACACTGCTTTCTGTAAGCCAGACTTTGTGTGTCCCCTATGCAAATATACTCACATACATTCACACGTACACATACTCATAAAACACACATATAAATAATCTTCATAACCTTCCAAACTTTTTAGCAACTCAATTTTTTTTAGTTAATGTCATACATCTTGGAAATATTTTCACATCATAAATTGAGATCATCACTATTTTTTTCCTTTTCAAGGCAAATTTATTGGGTCATAGTTTTTTTTTTAAGATAAAATACTTAGGAATAAATTCCTTAACAAATCTAAGACTGTACATCTAAAACTATAAACCATTGTTAAAACAATTAAAGATCTAAATAAATGGAAGGACATCTCAGAATCATAAATTGGAAAAATGGCACTACTCTCCAAACTGATCTATACTCAACATGACTTCTACAAAACCTAATGGAGCATAGTTTACACAGAGTACAATGCACCCATCTTAAGCGCAAAGTTTGATAAAGTTTCACAATTAACCTCTGCCACAATTAAAACTTAGAACATTTTCATCAACTCCAAGAGTTACCTTGCTTCCCTTTGCAGTTAATTCATATGCTCCAACTCATCTGATTTGTGACAATATAGATTAGTTTTACCTGTCCTAAGTTTCTCTGTCCTAAGGTTTCATATAAATGGCATCAAACAGTATGAACTATTTTATATTTTGCTCAGCCTTATGTTTTCCAGGTTCATCCATTCTGTTACTTGTATCAGTAGTGCCTTTCCAATTTATTGGTGATTAGCATTCCATTGTATGGATATATCCAATTTGTTTACCCATTCACCTGCTAAGGGACATTCTGATCATTTCTAGTTTGGGGATAGTTTACATGGCAAAGAAACTCATGTTCCTGTATTTGTGTAATTGTACGCTTTCACTTCTCTTTTGTAAATCCTTGGAAATGGAATTGCTGAGTTATATGAAAGGAGTGTGTTTAAATTTGTAAGAAACCTCCAAAATGTTTTCCAAAGAGGTTGTATTATTATACATTCCCACTAGCAATGATCTGCCAGTTGTTTCACATCCTTGGTAACATTCGGTATTGTTTGTCTTTTTAATTTTGGCCATGATAATTTTTTTAATTTTAATTTCCTTGATGATTGATAATGTCAAATATATTTTCATGTGCTTGTTGAGAATTCTTTTCTTTTTTAATGTTTTTATTTATTTCTGAGAGAGAGAGACAGACAGACAGACAGACAGACAGCGTGAGCAGGGGAGGGTCAGAGAGAGAGGGAGACACAGAATCCGAAACAGCCTCCAGGCTCT
This sequence comes from Crocuta crocuta, assembly GCF_008692635.1. Lineage (NCBI taxonomy): Eukaryota > Metazoa > Chordata > Mammalia > Carnivora > Hyaenidae > Crocuta > Crocuta crocuta. The sequence continues at coordinate 13,912,608 of NW_027532747.1, read as the reverse complement.
GAGCTGGCTGTCAGCACAGAGCCCGATGAGGGGCTCAGACACACGAACCATGAGATCATGATCTGAGCCAAAGTCAGATGCTCAACCGGCTGACCCACCCAGGCGCCCCTGTTGAGAATTCTTATATCCCCTTTTACACAGTGTTTACTCAAGTATTTTGCTAGTTTCCAAAATTGTTGCTTTAAGATAAATCTTCAAATTAGGTAGGACAAGCTATTAAATTCTGTAGATCTTTAAAAAAAATTGTCTTGCTGATGTAGGTGTTTTGCATCTCTACATACCTCCACAAAAAATAAGGAATAGGTTTTTAAATCTCTACTAAAAAGAAAAAAAAGTCGGCTGGAATTTTTACTTAGTTATGGATCAGTTGGAGAAAAATTGATGTCTTAATCATATTTACTCCTCCCGTACATACACATGGTTTGTATCTCTACTTATTTAGAGCTTTAATTTCTCACAGCAAAGTTGTATAGTTTGCAGTGTACACGTTTTGCATGTATTTTCTTTAACTTATTATTTCTCCTCTTCTTTATGTTTTTGGAAATTTCTGCTTCTTCTCTATTTATGAGCTGTAGGATGTTAGTTACAGGCTTTGAAGAAAGCAGTAAACAGCTTCTTTGGCCTCTTGCAAAATTATATACATAATCAATTTGTTTTTATCCATCTTAAAAAGTAGGATTTTTCCCCCAAACATATTCACTTGAGTATGCATCCAGGTTATGGGATGCCACTTCAAGTTCTCTAACGAACTCCCTAGTTCTTTCCAACTTAACCTTAGTTCTCATTGTATTTAATTTTGACTCTGTGTATTACTGTTTTACCAAAATATTTGATTTTATTTTTCCACATTATTATACAACTTTAAAGAACTTTGCTTTTACCAAAAGAATCATCCTGTGAGTCCCAATATCATTAAATGCTATTTCTGACTGCCAATATTTTGAATCTCAGTGCATCTTTTGTACGGAAAATTCTCTGGGTATGTCTTGACTACTTTGAAGGGCCTCAGCTCCCTAAGTAAAATTCAGTAAATCAGTGTATTCCAGGAGCTTGATTGTATCCTGGGTTACCTTGTGCTTATCGTGGCTCCATTTCTCTGAATTAATGTGAGTGGTGGGGGTTAACGGGCTGATATAATAATATTGTTACTTCTGAGGTGTCTTGTTCAAGAAATTTCCTCTCTGAATCTAGGATTACTTTCTGTCCTTCATGTATTTTTCAATACCTTGTTTTCCACTAATTCTTCCTGACTTTTCCTTTTTTTTAATGTTTATTTATTTTTGAGAGGCAGAGAGAGAGAGAGAGTTGGGGAGGGGCAAGGAGAGAGAGGGACACAGAATCTGAAGCAGGCTCCTGGCTCAAGGCTCCGAACTGTCAGCACAGAGCCTGACATGGGGCTCGAACCCACGTACCATGAGATCACGACCTGAGCCAAAATCAGACACTTTACAGACCCAAGTGTCCTCTTCCTGACTTTTAGTGAGTCAAAGTACACCCCTGTTTCTATTGTTGGATAACTCTGCCTAACCTGGTTTCCCCAAGCAATGTAATGGCATGGCTTCTGTTGCAATCTGGATTGTATCTCTACTCCTTACTATGTTCATTAGGGTCTCACCTCAAACTGAGACACTTCCAGAAACAATGTGGATTTGATTCCATCCCCACAAGAGTGATTTTTCCCAAATATTCTCCCATTATTCAAATTCTAAGAAGAGTTTCTTCCTCTTGACCTGCACCTGCAATCCTGGCTTGCTTCTTTAGCATTTCCCTAATTTTTGCAATATTTCTCCACCTCTTGGCTATTGAAGCACTAGTGTAACCAGGAGCAAGCCTTTTTGGTCTGGTCTGCAAGTATCCACTTCATTAGTGGCGTTTCTAGTTTGCTAGTGAGTTCCATAAATAACTTGTCTGGTCTCATCCTTCTCTTTCATCCTGAAGACTAGATAATGTGTTGATTTACCACCATCTTTACGGCATATCCTGAGCAAGGACTGCTTTTCCTTCCTTTTTTTCCCCCAAACTATATTCTTGCCTTGTGGTTTGGAACGCAAGTGTGGTCTGAGACTTTTCTTCCTGACTCTGCAGTGTCACTTCTCTGTACCATGTGATATCTCCGGACTAATTTCTGTATTCTCTGTGGGCAGTGGTTCCTTGGATAGTTGACATGGTCAAAAACCCTGGGCAATGGATCTGCTGGTTGGGGATTAAAAGGATATTATCCTGCTAGCTGCTTATCACCAGCATTTTTAGAGAAGCTATTTTCTCCTTGTATCTTTTTTCCTCCCTTTCTATGTTTGAAAACATGGAAGCACATTTTTGTATCCTTTTTCTCTCACAGTTAAGCAAAGGTGTACCTTTGGCAGTCAAGGCAGTCAGTACCTCCTAAATGTCAGACCAGCTTGCTGCCACCCACTATTCTTTTGGCTTGTCTCCCTTGAAGTACAGTGGATCTGGTTTTAAAGCAACCCAGCATTTCCTCTTACACAGCACACACATTTAGGCAGAGATGTAATGAGTCACACAGTGTCCCAACCTCTATATCCAGTCCTTCCTCCCCAGAGACTCAGAGTTAACTATTCTGGAAGACACCTAACCATTTGTATGTTTCAAAAGTCCCATACATAGATAGGGCCACCTTGGTGGTTCAGAAGGTTGAGCACCCAACTCTTAATTTTCAGCTCAGGTCTTAATCCCAGAGTTGTGGGATCAAGCCCCATGTCTGGCTTGACACTGAGCATGGAGCCTGCTTAAGAGTCTCCCTCTCTCTCTCTCTCTCCCTCTCTCTCTCTCTCCCTCAAAAAAAAAAAAAGCCACAAAGGTAGTTCTACCTGGAAGTCTTAATGGAGGATTTTGAAATCTTCAAAGTTCAGCGAATGGTAGGTCGTGCATGGATGCTACCTCCTCCCATGAGCCCAGTACAATTTCTAACCAACTACAAATGGGCATACTTCTCATCTCTCATGCTTCATATACTGATATACAAACATTCTGGTGTAGATTTTGATGACAATATTTAAATAGTTTAATTATTTTTGCTAGCATGGACTTTTGTTTAGTGTTCTCCAAACACTAATGATTTAAGGCATAAAGTGTCTATGCTGTATATTTATGACACTACTTATCTCCATGTAATTTTATTTATTCATTTGTTAATGTTTGTTTATTGATTTATTTTTGAGAAAGGGAGGGAGTGTAGGTGGGGAGGGACACTGAGAGAATTCCAAGCAGGCTCAGCACTATCAGCACAGAGCCTGACGCAGGGCTCGCTCCACCTCACAAACCATGAGATCATGACCTGAGCTGAAATCAGGAGTCCAATGCTTAACTGACTGAGCCAGCCAGGTGCCCCTCGCCAAGTATTTTTCAAGTAAAGGACTCCACATAGGGTATGACAAGAGAAAGATGGTGAAGAAGACCACCACTCCATCTTGGAGAAAAACAAAGAAGGCACCTACAATACTCCTGTAATGGTTTACCCTTCATACTTAATGACGGAGAATAGGGGACCTCCACGTCTGGTCCCTGTTGCAACCTATTTCCGTTATAATGTTCATATACTACAGAACTGTGCAGTTGATTGAACATAATTTTTGTCAAGGCTGCTCTTTTCATGTACCTTTATATCTGCTTTCATACTAATGTACTGTTTTTAAATATTTGTACCTGTATCCTTTCTTTAAAATACGTTTCTATAATTGAATTTAACATACACACATCAGAGATTTCTAGTCTGCAAAAGCTTTTACTGAGAGGTCACTTTAGGTGACCGAATTTTTAAAGAAAAAAACCACAGGTACCAGAAAAAATGTATAACTTCATACAAAATGTCATTTAGAATGATAACCTCTGCCCCTTATCCAATGCAATACATTAAAAAATATATTTAACTTCCAGGATAAGTTTAAAAATAGTTTAATATTTTATACTTCTGATCTAAAGGTGTAGTGACACTTAAATTATATCTAATAGCAGAAAACTAGGGTGATTCTTTATAATTCTTTAAAAGAATAACATGCCTTCAAATGTACTGTAATTGTACATACATTTCAAAGATTTTTAAAGAAATGATAACCCTCTGTGCCCTGTAGAAACCACTGACTCAGATACCTCACTGATTATAAGACATTTTAGGGAAAAAGTAAGCCTGGGGCAATTGAAATCCAGTATCAGATAGATATAAGCAAGACACAACTTAGTGGTCACACCCATCAGCCAGGGTCACACAAAGCTGGCTTTATTACTTGTTATAATGAGGGAGTCCAAACAATCAGGGAAACCATGGCGTATGTCATTAAAAATAAAAGAGGTTGGCTGTAGAATTTTGATCTAGGTAGCTTTGGGTGAGGGCGAGGAAGCTCAAGGAAGCAGTGTTTGTCTCAATTTGGGTCAGATGTAGAAGTTTAGTAGAACATGTGATAGGCTGACCAATGCCACCTCCCCAAAGACATCTAGGTACTAATCCCTGGAAGCTGTGAATGTACCCATATATTTAAAAACAAATAAATAAACAGAGGTCCTTGCAGATGTGATTAAGTTAAGGACTTTGAGATGGGCATGACATCCTACATTATCCAGCTGGGGCCTAATGCGATCACGAGCGTACCAAGAAGAGTGAAGCAGAGGGAGATTGGACCACAAATGTGAGAAAAGAAGGCAGTGAGAATATGAAGGCAGAGACTGGAGTAATTCAGCCACCAGCCAGGGAATGCCCACAGTCCCCAGAAGCTAGAAGAGACAAGGAAAAGTTCTTCTTTAGGACCTTTCGAAATACCATGGTGCTGTCAACACCTTGACTAAATTTTTGGCCTTGAGAAATTTGAGAATAAATGTCTGTTGTTTTTCAGCCACCCAGTGTGTGGTGCTTTATTACCACAGCCATAGGATTCTCATGATACATGTGTCTTGATCCTCAATATCTAGGATGCAGGAGGAGTTTGACTAAGACTGCAATGTTAAGCACAGCAGAGACAACTGCCAGCTAGGAGAGGAGGTGTTTGGACACTTCTGTGCTTTGCATACAGTTTATGTTTTGTCTGTGCTTAGACACGATTATGGAGGGTTTTGGTTTTTGTCTCTCTTCACTGTGGTCTCACACTGGCCTTGTCTACTGTGACTTCTGAGAAATTGCTTATATTCAACAAAACATCAAGACTTAAGCAACCTGTGCAGGTCAATCCCCACTGACAGCTGTCAAGACTGTGTTTCTCTTGCTCACCATTAATTTGATGAGTGATATTGGTCATACTATTTAGCCCCTCCAGACAGCATTATTCACTTCAATCATTCATTCAGCAATTACTTATTGAACCTATGTACCAGGAGTTCTTCAAGATTCTGAGGATAAATCTAGAGACCAAACTGATGAAAATCCTAACCCTTATTGAAGTCTCAAAGAGCAAACAAATAAATAAAATATATAATGTGTTAATGGGTGATAAGTGTTACAGAGACAAGTAAAGTGAGAAAGAGGTAAGAATGTTTTGAAGGATTACTATTTTAACTAAGGCAGTGAAAGAAAGAAAGGCTCATTGATAAGATGATATTTGAAAAGGAACCCAAGATAATTGTTGAAGGAGGCTGGGGGAAAGTGTTCCAGACAGAGGGAACGCAAAGACGTTGGTAGATGCTTATTATCTTCCAGCAAGAAGACTGGAGTAGAGAGAGGGCAAGGGAGAGGTAGCGGGAGATGAAATCATGAAATTGGTTGTTGAGGGGAGGAAGATGGGGTTGGGTGTTGGCAGACTCTGAAAGGAAAGTCACAGGGGGAGAGGTTGAACAGAACGGTGACACCATTTACCTCACCTTTGAAAAACATCATTCTGCCTTACTGGGAAAGAGTTTGTATTTGAGAAAAAAATAATAGAATTTCACCGTTTTATAACCCCTAATAAAACAATTCATCAGTGCATGCAAACTCTCTAGGTGAAAGGCTGATGCGGAGCTGGGTATACGTGTGGTGTCGAAATGTCATTGCTTCCTCATCAGGAGGGGACAAATTCAATTTTCCTATGAATGGATCTGGCTGCCACCACCATAACCCAGGGACCAAGAGCCGTGCTGCTCACCATGGGGAAGCCAGACATGTGCCTGTTGATACGATGTGATAGGATGTAAAAAACACCATCTTTGAGGTGTTCTTGCCCAAAGCGTTAGACCCAACCACAAGTAAGCCAATGGTCCTAGCTGCTAGTGTATAGAAAATCCAGGGAAAGGATGTAAATGACACCACAAACAATCAATTAAATGCATTTAAAAGGCATGAGACAACTGTTGTGTAAGATAACTATCCTGATCATTTCAATAGATCAATGCCATTTATAAAAACATAGGAACTGCTACAGATTACCAAGGACTTGAGACGTTAAAAAAAGCACAGAGGGTCCCTCTGGCTGTGGGTATATGGTTTAGAAGAGTGGGTCTCCTATTTTAATGAATATCAGAATCACTGAGGGTACTTGTTAAAAATATGAAATTTCAAGCTGTAATCATAGATACTCTGATTCAGTAACAACCAATGGAGTTGATACTGAAAGACAGTGCCTTTGGTTTCCACTTTGAGAAACACTGGAAAGTATATTTAAATTCAGAACTAGTATTTTCCTGGATATTTCCCACACAGACTCTCAAGACCATGTAGGAGATTTGGTGGGAATCCGGTGTTTACGGTAGAGACAAGGCCACCATCAGCAGAAGACCTGCCCTCTACCAGGCTGTACGTGCACCACAGTCCTTCTTCTACCAGAACCACCCATGGGACATTCAAAGGACATTGATGTATGGGCCCTTCCCCACACCAGTGAGATCTGAGTCTCTGGGAAGGACAACGGAGCATTGGTGTTTAAAGAAAAAAATCTCCTTCAGTGATCCTAATGTGTGGTTAAAGTTGAGGACCAGCTAAAATGCAAGTTTATGGGGACACCTGATTCTGGCTCACGTCATGATCTCATAGTTAGTGGGTTTGAGCCCCATGTTAGATTCCACAGTGACAGCACAGAGCCTGCTTGGGATTCTCTCTCTCCCTCTTTCTCTGTCCCTTCCCCTCTCCTTGCCCTTTCTCTCCNCTTCAGTGATCCTAATGTGTGGTTAAAGTTGAGGACCAGCTAAAATGCAAGTTTATGGGGACACCTGATTCTGGCTCACGTCATGATCTCATAGTTAGTGGGTTTGAGCCCCATGTTAGATTCCACAGTGACAGCACAGAGCCTGCTTGGGATTCTCTCTCTCCCTCTTTCTCTGTCCCTTCCCTTCTCCTTGCCCTTTCTCTCAAAATAAATAATAAACATTTTTTAAAAGTAAAAATAATAAAATGCAGGGTCATGTTGTATATATTTAGATAAGAGCAAATCCTGAATTTTAATAAGAATTCATAGAGTTATACTAGTTATACCATTTCAACAAGCACACCTCACATTTAAAAACAAATGCCATGCTTGTTTTTTAAAGAAACACCAAGAAAAACTTTTTTTTTAGTTTGAGAGAGAGAGAGAGAGAGAGAGAGAGAGCATGAGTGGGGGATGGGAAGAGGGAGACACGGAGAGAAAATCCCAAGCAGATTCCACACTGAGCACAGAACCCAATGTGGGGCATGAGATGAGGACCTGAGTCAAAATCAAGAGTCGGTCACTTAACCAACTAGGCCACCCAGGTGCCCCAAGAAAAACTGTTTTAAAAGCTGTTATTAGAAGTGTGAGGAAAGAGAAAGGAAGGATTAAAAGTTAATTTGGTTTTGCCATACAGCTGAACAGAACTAACTAGTACTAACGGTACCTCTTCTGTTCACCAAAGAAGATGACGTGGATTGTCCTAACCCCTGCAGAGAATTGACATGTGTGCTCAGCAGTGGGAACAATACAAAGCCAGAGTCACTCTGTGATCCTTCCCAGGATTAGTTAGAGGATTAGTGCGTCTGTGAGAAGCAGTTTATATGCACAATTGTAGCATGATGGGTAGGAAAGATATTAAAAATGAAGAACATGAAGGGGGGAACCAGAGGTAAGTGTGTCAACCTGACGCACGTGGTAAGATGGAAGAGGGGGTCAGCAGGGAGACGCGGTCCAAGGAAAGAAAGGAATACTGGTATCCGCCCTCAAGAACGGCGAAAAACAACGAGGACCATCTTGAAATGACTACAACGCTACACACTGGAACAATATTCAGTCCTCTTTTCGAGAATTCCAATGGAGAAGATACAACATGCATTTCTTGATAAGCTACAGCTTGTGTGGTCTTCTCTAGGGAATTCTGGCAACACTGATTTGATTATAACTCAAACTATTTTCATCTTTAGAGAGACAATGTGACACAGAAAAGAGGTCTGATTTGGCCTACATTCTAGCCCTGGCTTTGCTATTGACTCTCCAGAGGCCCTGAACATGTCACTTAATTTTCACTTCTTTTTTTTTTAACTTGCCAGATGAAATTAATAAAGTCTATATAAAAATTTTCTAGGGGGATTAAATGGAAGAGTGTGATTAAAGGGGTTTTGTAAGTCATAAAATTTTAGTAGTGATGATTATGGGTATGTACTAGGACATTTCTCCGTTTCCTGGAATTCCAGCCACTGGAAAGATAAACAGAATAGCACAGGCGCTTAATAAATATTTACTGAATGCGCAAAGCAAGAATGATGGAATATGCAGAGGAAAGGGGTAGGAAGCGAGGGAGGGAGGAGGGAAAGAAGTATCAGGGGGAGAAAGGAAACAAAGAAAACATTTAAAACAATTTAAATCTTTTGTTTGAACAAAGACTCCTCCATCAAAAGTTATCAGAGCCTTTCTCTTTGCTGCACACAGATCTTGGTACGATGATTGAAAAGGATGAAAGAAGGGGATCCAAAGAACCACAGACACCACCCAGTGAAATCTCAGGCTTATAAAGCAGAGGGCATGAAGTGATTTCATTTTCTGTTGCCATACTATGAGATGATAGGGTCATTTCAAAATCCTTCCACAAGCAGAGTAGAATTAGTGTGTGCAGAGATGGAACAGTGATGCCAGAACCTTGAGTCCACACCATTTCCAAAATAAATCACCCTTAGAAAGGCAGAAACCCACTCCTCCTTTCCACGAGAATTCCCTAGACTTGTCCACTTCAAAACGCTCAAAAGAAGTGGTCAGAGATCACACACCATGAATTTCTAAAAACCTGATTTAAAAAATTCTTCAAATCTCAGGACAAACCAGATGAAATACATAAAATACCCATTCCTCTGGAAGAACAACAAATATATTATTGCTTCTGGGAAGAAAATATTTGAGCAAGTCTCAAGGATAAAAGGAATAATCGAAAAATTTGGCAAATCTGGCAGCACAAACCACCGATGTATAATGCTCTCTGTTTTCATGTAGCATGGGGCATTTTCTCTCTCCTGGTGCCCTTTCTCTCTGAGGTCTCCCATGACCTATCATTCAGATGATCTCCAAGGCACAGTATTCTTTAACAAGGTCCTGTTTGAACGTCAATAACCAGACTCCTGGGATGAGGTGCAAAGATGACCCACAATACATTCAATTCAACTCTATAAGAAACAATAGGATCATGCAATGGGGTTATGGAATATTTAAACTGATTGATGGACGCAAAATTCTTGCTTTGGCCTAGTAGGCAGGGTTGTAATATTGGAAAGATCACCGGATATGAGGTCAGAAAGCCCAGACATAGGTGGTTGTGTCTTCTGCTGATTAATGAGCTAATTGGTCTAAGCAACGACCTCTTCTGTATCTCAACTTTCTTGGGGTCAGTGGAATATACCTTTGACTACTCTCTACTCACATTATAGAGTTTCTATAATGCTAAAGAAGAAAAAAATATAGCTAACATCTCTTACATTATTATAAGCATTGCAGATACCTTGTTACTGTATTTATTATAGGTTTTACATATGATTTTCTTTATCAGCTTCCATTAATCTTCTCAGTTTCTCTGTCTCTTGGAAACAACAAGAGAATTGCTCCTGGTGCTTCAGGAATCTTGATGAGCTGGCACTGATTCTGATGTTACCACTCCTACTCATCACTGGTTTAGGGCCACCAAGGTGAACTATGCCATGTGTTATTTGTAGATTACATTTCTATTGTCGAAGGACTTCTATTTCACTTCACTTTTCTTAAGTCTATTTCATACATCTTGGAGTTCCTTATCCAACTGATATGCTACCCCCACTTTTTTCTATTTGCTACATTTCAATGGCCTGTCCCTATTTCAGTATCTCTTTCTCTCTTGGCTCCTGTTGTCATGTCTGAATTGAACATTTTACATAGAATCCTCAAAATACAAAAGGAAGGATGTGCTCAATCACGAACTGAGTGGCTTTAAAATGTCAGACACTGATGGAATTCACTGGGATTACTTCTGGCTTCCGTAAAGACATGGCTACTTTCAGCTACTCCCTCTCAGTTTTCTCTTTAGAAGAGGCAGAAAATGAAAATGGAAAGATATTTGAGCTACATTTATAAAATAATAAAATTTTATTTTAAAAGGACAGAGGCAAACATTGCAGGAGCCTATAGAACATTGATTTTACACACACACACACACACACACGCACACACACAATCCTTTAATCAATAGCAATGCAGATCCTAAACCAACCTTGAAAATGCTTTGGGGAAAAGTCATTAGTAAGTCTTTACAATATTTTTTTAGCTCAGAAAATTGGCATTTCAATTACAATATCTTTCAGTAACAAGTACACAAACGCATTTTCACAGAATACCAATAATATTCACCCCCTCCGTGGTCTTTGACGCTGTGAGTGGAATTATAAATTGGTGAGATCTTTTAGGAGCTAATTTGGCAGGGTATATCAAAATTACAACTATAGTTAGCTTATGACCCAGCAGTGTTACTATACATGTGCCCAAAGATATGTATATAGAAAAGTTCTTTGTATCATTTGTTGAAGTAGCAAAAGGAAAAGGGAAAATACATACTCACCAGAAAATAAGTCATTGCACAAACACTTTATGACACCCTGCAGAGGCCTAAATATATTGACAGGAAAAGATCTTCAAGATACACTGTTAAGTTATCAAAGTAAATCCCTTAATAATTGTATAAAATCATCTTAATTAAGCTGTATATCGATGTGCACACACACACACACACACAAGGGAAATTGTATACAGAATCATTGACAGATGATAAGGGTGGAAGATGGGAAAAGATAAGGGGAATTTTTATGTTGTGTTCACTTCTCTGTATTTTTCATTCACGCCTCTGTATTTTGAATCATGAACAATGAGAGTGGAATATGACAAGGAAAGAAAAATAAATACTAAGAATATTTCAAGCTCTTATCTGATTCCCTCATATGCATTTTGGTTTATTTAATTTGTGAATATACAACACAGAAAGTATAACCCTAGTCATACTTAGAATTGTAATGTAATTGTCTCAAGGAGACTCATATTTGTTTCATTCAATAAATATTAAGTGAACGTCCAAATAAATAAATAAGTGGCTAAAACCTAAATATGTGTCTTTCCAAATGTTTACCAGCTTACTAAAAAGTCTAAATCCTTACGAGGCTCATCCACAATCTCCAAATCTAAAATTCTTGGAATCGCTAGAGGATACTTAGACAACCTAAATGGTCCCCGGTCCCTTTGCTTTGTGTTATCTTTGATAAAATCTCACTGAGTCTCATTGAATGTGAACCACGTCCCGTTTGAGGCTCTCTGGTAAACCCCAAGCAAGTGGAGGGGTATCGCCCATGTAATTGGCACAGTTATAGGCTGTGCCTGTCCACACTGTGACTGCCAACTCCTCCACAGAGCTAGGGCCCTTCCTGGGCAGCCACAGATGGAGGCTTCTCACAGCTGCCCTATGCCCCCTACAGGCTGCTTCTATGCACCCTTGCCTCTCCCCTCTTCTAGGTTCCCAGGACCCTCGAACTTGAACATGAATCCTGACCTTCTGAAGTTTGGGAGGCTGTATACATCTGTTTTCTCAGTTGCCACTGTTTGAAGTTTCTCACTACCTACTTTGGGATTTTAGCACTTTCCAGGCACTCAGGAAACCATTCCATTCTTCTCCTCGACTCTTGATATAAATGAACCTGAGCTTTCTTGGAGTTTTCTGGCTAAAAGCTTACTTAACTTGGCATCATAGCTTTGAGGTCCTTTTAACTCTAGGAATCCATGATTCTGTGGTAACTGTGGCTGAACCAGTTCTCCAGGGACCAAGTAAAACTAAGTTGAATATTAGAGATTCCAGTTAATCTCAGGTTTATATAGTTACTGTCTCTCTATGCACGGATCTTATTTTCTGTACTTAAATTGTTCGTAACATTGGTGGTGATGTCACATGATGGTGATGATGATGATGGTGTTGGTGATGGTGAAGATGCTTTCTAATATCTATTGAGGCCTTCTGTAGGTCGATCCCTGTGCTCCTGCTTTAAATACATTGTATCATTAATCCCCATAACAACCTACTCAGGCAGATATTGTCTGTAGTACCATTTTACCGTTGAGAAACAGATTCTTGGTCTGATTAAACAAATAGGTGAACCGGCCTGATGTCAGACCCTGCACCCTCAACCACAGTTCCATACATCTTAAGAAGCCTCTCAGCTGAAATGGAAGAACATAAATGAGAATTGATTTTGCACTTTAAAGTTTTTAAGAAGAAAGCCATCAAATCACACAAGATGGCATATAATGGCTTATTTGTGTCATGCCAACATTTGTAAACCAATTGTACTTCAGTTGCACAAAAGTATGTTCACATGCCTTCTTTAAGCACCAAGAGGCTATTAATTTTTCTCTTAAGGAAAAAAAAAAGTAGAATAGAAAATGGAGCGAACAGAAAATGTATGTTAAACGTCTTCCCTGAGGCTGGAATAGGTAGGTAATGACTCTCTATGTCCCTATGAAAATAATAGGAAAGAAAATAAATGTACTCTTAGCTGTAGAAAGAGTTGCAATCTCAGAAGCCTGCTAAATATATGCAGTGTGCTGTCTTCTACCAGACCTTGGTGAGGGTTTAATTATGCAGCTTGCAAAGCATCATTAATGCTAACCAGGGGGAAACTCGCTAACTGAGAGAGACCTCGGCAGTTCACTTCCTCCACAGATTTTAGATTTTTTTTTTCATTTTTTCTTTATCAAGTTGGTACTATAATGGAACCATCCCAGGCACTCATCTCTTAGTAACTCTTTGAACTTACAACACGGGAGAGAAATGGCATTGACTGAACTTTCACAATGGCTGACTCTAGCACCAATTAATCAGGTCCCTTGAAAAGAAAATTGGAATAGGTAGAGCTGGAGACTGGCTTCCAGATGCAAGAGCTGGAATCATTACTCTGAAGTAGTATTCTCCTGCAGTTATAAACCAGTAAAGATTTTTTTTTCTTCACCAAACAGAATGCTAAGATAATAATCCTTATTTATCTATTTAATGGGGATGTTGAAAGGTTTATTTAGCTGCTGTTTGTAAAGTGTTTGGGAGACGAAAACCACTATATAAGTGCTAAATATGATTATTATCCAACCTAGCACTTTTATGTGAACATTCTGTTCTGGTTTCTTCCTCTAAGAAGTCTATTTCAGGGCAGCTTAACACCTCCACACAGAGCTTTCAGAAAGGTTTCCATGCTGAGTGTGCTGTGAAGCCAAAAGTCCCTGATACCTCCAGACAAAAATTAAGCCCCAGATATAAATCACGGACATTTGACGGCATCCTCAAAATGCTTCATAATTCATAACAGAGGTCTCATTAATCTGAAAAGTACAGTGTAAAATCAATGGAAAAGTCAAACAGAAAAATGACTAATGCCATGCCTTTGTCAGAGGAATCACACAATCCCACTTTAGCCATGCCGTCTAACACTGGAGGAAGGTCCCTCCCAGGAAGGAACATGAAAAATTAAAGTCATTTGGGATTGAAACTGTCCACCCAGAAGTCTTCACTCTACAGTTGCTAAAAGGCTTCAAAATGGTCCCAATTTTTTTGGCTCAATCCTTATTTCAAACTTTGAGTGAGTCACAAAGTCATTCCACTGGCTGGAAGACGTCTTTGGTTGGAAAAGTGTAATTAAAGAGAATCTCCTTTGTTTGGAAATCTTTTGTATTGGATATGTAGCCTGTCCCACAAATATTAACGTTTCATCTTTTGAACTGTATAACCTGTAAAATGTTCTCTGTTGGCACAACATGAGACAATTGAAGAGTGCCCCCATCACATCCTCTGCTCTAATTTCTTTAAGTTCGTTAGAAAGTCTGAGAAAAACTGCCATTGCTCCCAATGCAATCAGTGTCAGCTGCCATGCAATCAAGCCCAAACATTTTGCAGGTGTTTTAGGGACTTTCCTGGGGGAATTTTTGACATTTCTGTGGAACGTGTCAGCCTAGGTCAGGAATTGAAGGAGATAAAAATGAAAGAAAGAGTAAACCCCGAGCAGTTGGCTAATATTGCATCCAATTAAACCAGTGACAGATGTTCACTAGAAAACCTGGGGGTGGAAAGATACATACAAATAAAAAAAATAAAAATAGCCATCATAATTAAAAAAAATTTTTTTTAGTTGGTTTGTGTGGGTGGATGTGCATGTGTGCTGGTGCATGAGTGGGTGTGAGGATTAACAAGATTTCTAATGAGACCCTTCCAAGTTGTTTTTGAAGAAAATATCATCCCGTCACCATCTGTATTAAAAGTATCTGTGTTTACGGCAGGAGCTTTATTTTCTGCAACTAAATGCACTTGGGCCAGTTTTATTACATAAAAGTAATGAGCGTTTTAGGGTGGAATTTAAGTTGGTACAAAATTTCCAGAGGGGGTTAATTAGAAACAGCTACAATGGCAAAAGGGAAACGGAAGCCAGAGTTATTCACCCTGGCCATCATCCAATTGCTCTCTAGAGTTCTTGCTATAAAAAGATAAGATATTATTGCGGGTGAAATTATTCCCACTCCCAGGTCTTCATCCAATTTTGTATGGTATACACCAAAAATGTCCACTTTCTTAATATGAACTATGGAGAATGAGCAAAATATTAAATCCATAGCAACCCAAATTCCAGTTCTCAACAATCAAAAGATATCAGTCTGTCCAATTGACTTTAACTTACTTCCTGCTAGTTGGTCAGCATTAAGAAAAATTATCCAAAACTTGGAACTAGACAAAAGGATGGTTGCTTGACTCTTAATAACACACACTGGAATATTCTTTAACAGCACACCCAAGATTATTTATGTCTCTAAGGGATTTGCTTTTCCGTTTGTTATTTACTATTGATTGGGTCCTAGAGTCTGCAGTTGCATGCTAACTTACTGATTTTTATCTACAGAGATGCAAATAATTTGATCTGGCAGAGAAGACAGTCCTAAATGATATAGTTTTATTGCCCTGCAAGGCATTAACCGTTTTTGCCTTTAATTTAGCAAACATCTTCAAAGAGTACACTTTTCCTGATAGACTTTCACATACCCTGATTCTCAAAGGTTTCTTGAATCAATTTTTCTGTTCTGTTGATTCCCTCAATAATAACTCAAATAAATACACTGCAGCATGTATTTACTCAATATTTATATGAAATGCATGTTTTTAAGTTTTTGAAAATTATACATTGACACTTTTTTAAAATATTTTTTTATTTATTTCTGAGAGAGAGAGAGACAGCATGAGCAGGGGATGATCAGAGAGAGAGGGAGGTAGAGAATCTGAAGCAGGCTCCAGTCTCTGAGCTAGCTATGAGCACAGAGCCCCATGCGGGGCTCAAACCCACGAACCGTGAACTCATGATCTGAGCTGAAGTCAGACGCTTAACCGACTGAGCCACCCAGGTGCCCCTATACATTGATAGTTTTAAAGGATGTTTCACTGACATGTCTAGATGGACTCAACTACCAATTAAAATACATTTTCTGAGAAGCGCACCTTATCGGCTCTTCCAACCTGGGGAGATATTTTCTCAGTTGCAGAAGTGAATCCCAGTCATCACCTCCTGCAGATGCCATGTAAGGAAAGCTGCATCCTTCCCATGCGTCTGTGTGCCTGTCAATGAGAAGATTCCATACCTCTCCTCTCTTGTAAATGTGAAATATTTTCTAATCTCCGAAGAGCATTGGTAAATTAAATGATAAATTCTCTCAAGATAGAGGAGCTCTACTCTGGGTAAGTGCTTGCATGAATCTAATACTTCCCAGAATCCTGAGAAAATAAGGATGCTGAAGTGAGAAGACCTTAATGTGCCAGACTTTTAAGAAAAGGGCTTCTTATAGAGAATAAAAGCTCAGAACATTTTTGATAAGAATTTAAGTTCACCTAACTAAGATGAATCTTTGGATTGGTTTGTAATATTGGTTTAAGAACAGCTATAAGTTCCTTTATCAGCATGGTATATAAGATAAGCATGCATTTGGCCTTTCTATAAGTTTTTTATAATTTTATAAGATTGGGTTTATTTTTCCATCAAAAAACTACAAATATGAATGTCTCTGACTTCTCTTATTTACTTACTGCTTAGATAAGTTAAAAGTGTTTCTATTAAATATTTAAAATTAAGAAAATATAAAATTATGTGTTTAAATCATAATATTGACAAATATTTTCACATTAATAGTACTTATATTTAATTTTTTAAGTTTATTTATTTATTGTTTCTTAATTTTTTTAAGTTTATTTATTTTTGAGAAAGAGAGAAAGAGTGTGAGCACGGAAGGGCAGAGAAAGACACAGAATCTGAAGCAGGCTCCAGGCTCTGCACTATCAGCACAGAGCCTAATGAGGGGCTTGAACTCACAAACTATGAGATCACGACCTGAGCTGTAATCAGACGCTTAACCAACTGAGCCACCCATGTGCCCTATTTATGTATTTTGAGAGAGAACACATGCATGCAGAGGAGGGGCTCATTGAGGGCAAGTTGCAAGAAGTTTGCATGCAGTGAGTCTTACCTGTTTTGGTTTCTAATAATTGCATATGATCACAGAAAAAAAGAATGAAATATGTCAAAATTTTGCAGAGTTGTTTCATTTTGATGGGCTTATTTGTAGCTTGTTACTCTTTTACTGCCAAGTATTATATTAATGCAAACCAGAATTACTTTCTCTATGTTAAAATGACAATGATCTTGCAGTATTTAGTAATCTCAAAGACATAGTAAATAATAGTCTTTACCTTCTGTGTAATAGACCCAGATAGCAGATTCTCTGTCTTACTTTTTGTGCAATGGCAAACTTTTATGTCTATAATCTGAAAAAAGAAAAGGAGAAAGAATAAAAGTTCTTTGCTCCTGGAAGAGTTAAGTTTCCTTCTAATTGTTTTATACTCTATGTTTATTTAAAATATTGTACTGTCACTTTGATGAGCTGGAAATCAACCTAATATTCACAGGACCCATGATCCTAGCTTAGCCAAAAGTCCAAATAGTTTTTGATAAGTACATTGATTTTGTCTCATCAAAATCAGACTCTATATTTAATAACTATGTGTACATTAATATCTTTTACGTGTTAAGCTAGATTGCAGTGAGTAAGCCCACAGATTTCTTCTCTCACTCTAGATAAAAAGAGATGCTAAAAGTAACTAGATTTGGTTGATGTATTCACATTTCACTATTACTCCAACAATTATCCTAAGAATTTCATAGGAAGAGTTTTTCAAATGAAAGAATTATGGAGGTAAAATACAATAATTATAAATATTTCAGAGATCACAAATTTCATAGATTTGTCAATCCCTTTGCCATCTTTGGTATGTTTTTATCTTCAAAAGAGACATGGATCTGATTCTTAAAACCCAATGGAGAATTTCACTCTCTTCTGTTCTCATATTATTGGTTACTGCAATAAATTAATCATGGCCATTGGGCCTTTCATCAGCAGATACTTGAAAGTTTTGTTATAAGTTATGGGTTGGAAATTGGTCTTTTAACAAAGAAAGATAGTCCCAGTGCCTCTGTTAAAAAGGACTCTATCAGATGCTTTTAACTATTGGTATTTCAAGAATCCAACTCCTGGGAACAAGCTTTGAAGATTGAGTTGGAATCATTCAGATAACCCTGAGATTGCCTGAGTTAATTCTAAATTGAATTGGGGTTGCTAGAAGTCTCTATCATTCATGGAAGCCAACTACTCACCAATAGATCCAAAAGATCAAAACTTAATTCACACAGTATAAGATGAGTGGGTGAGGGCAATCTAATTGTAGTCATTTGCTTTAGAATATTTTGATGTTGGTTTTGAGTTCTATTTTCCTATGGGTAAAAGAAGCTCTTTCTCTTTTTTTGAATATGTCTCCAGTCCTTAACTTGCAAATGGCATATTGCTCATACTGGCCCCTAAATTTAAAAATAAATAAACAGGGGTGCCTGGGCGACTCAGTTGAGCATCTGACTCTTGATTTCAGCTCAGGTCATGATCCCAGGGATGTAGTATCTAGTCCCGCGTTCAGTTCTGGGCTGAGTGTGGAGCCTACTTAGGATTCTACATCCCCTATGTCCCCCCCCCCATCCTTCTGTCCCTTTCTCCTTTTTGTGCTCTCTCTCTTTCTCTTTCTAAAACACAAGGAAAATAAACAAAACAAATATACACACAAAAACTATTCTAAGTCTCATTACTTTTCTTGGCAATGCAGTTACTTACCAGAATTTGACCTCCTTTTTAACCAGGATATAATTGGACAAACTGATTCAATAATCAAGGCTGTATGTGCAGTAACATAGTTGGGAATAAATCTCATTGTAATGGGATATGACAAACCCATCATTGAGGCACATGAATTGTACTTCATATGTAGAACTGATGCCCACAAATTTCTCCCAGGAATCTGGGACAATACCTGCTTTGTGTCTTACAGAGTCTGATACAGACAGACAGAAGCTAATCAGATATGGCAGATTTTGAGCCAGGAGTAATTCTTCCAAATTTATAGGAACTGCAGTGTAAACTGTGGATGTGAATGTTTTAGGTTTGCATTTTCTTTCTTTGCCATGCTATATAAGGACCAGCAGCAACAATTAAAAGAAAGAAAAAAACCCTTCAAGAATAATAGATGTTATTGAAAAATGAAATCTGAGACTCCTTATGAATTTTCCAGTCAGAAGTTAATTCTCCGCCCTTAGTTCTTGTTCAACCCTGTGAGCCTCTGAATTAGGTGATTGACAAGGAGGCTTACTTATAATGGTCCTCAGTAAATTGATCCACCAAAACTAGAATGAGGTCAGCATTTTTTGTAATCAAAAATAACCTTTCAGAATTATTTGTGATCACCAGAGGGACTATTGAAAAATTATCCCAAATTTGAAAATAGGCAAAAAAAAAAAATATCACAGCCTATTCTTTTAATGTCATATTGCATCATTGTTCAATAGGAGCTTCCAAGGAGGATTTAATTCTCTAGTGGATTTTACCTTTATTGAATTTGCAATTTACTGTTGATCAGGATCTAGACTCCATGAGGTTTCATGTTAACTTGCAGTTTTCATCTTGTGGAGATCCAGGTAATGTCCATCCTGTACAGAAGGTAATTCGATACATCATGCCCTCCAAGACTTAATCAGTTGGTCCGTAACTTGGCCAACTATTTCCACATACCTTTCGTGATCCACTATATGAATCCCTACTCCTCAAATGCTCTCCAGATTTGCAATTCTTCTGGTTCTTTCATTAGGGAATTAAATTTTTCACATGTGTTCATTCTAAATTAAGTTCAAAAGAATTATTTTATATGAGTCATTGTATGTAGACATGGTCCATGCTTTCTAACTTTTTGAAAATTATGCTTGACATAATCCAATCTCTATTAATTGGGGAATAAATAGAACAAGCTAAGGTCAGCAACATTTCTCAAACAATTCATTTGAACTTCTCACTTCCTGAGACATCCAAAGGTTTTTGGTTCTAGTTTACCTAAAATTAAAAAATAGTAATAGCAATACTCTTACAAATAACTCTGATAAAATGATCTTAAATCATGATTTATCTCCAATGTGTTGATTATGTTCTTTAATTCACTAAAACATGTGCATGGTTGTTGATTCTGTGCAAAAATGAAATGAGGAAAATAATAAAGAAATAAGAGAGCAAATCATTGTCTTAGATGTTGTATCAGTGTAATTATTATAGAATTATTAGTGGGTTTAGGGATTTACTCAATAAAATTTATTACTCAGCCCAATACTCTTGCCAAGATATAAGGTCAAATTCTGGTCACCTTACACGAAAAGCAATAATAACTTAAATGGCCAAAACGAGACAAATCCTTCATTTGTCACATTTATATGAAGAAAACTCCAGTTGGTATATGTCAGGACCATGTTGATCAGATCAGGTTTGAAAGAAAGTGTTCTTTTAACAACAAGCAAAACAAGAACCGAGAGCAAATCCATTCTATTCCACTGCAGAGAATAATGCCGTTCAGCAGGAGGTGGGAATACAGCAGAATGGCTTGGCTAGTTTACATTGGGCTTACTAGTGATCTTTTCAAATATTCACATACAAATATGATTGAAAGAGAATTTTGACTTAGAACCAGATGTTGTGCTAGGTATAGGCTCAGTGATGGGTGTACAATTTTTATATATTTACATTTATATGTCCAGCTTCAAAAAATCTGTTATCATCTCCTTTAATTAAATATTTGAAGACAACAAAAGCAACAGGAGATGGAAAAGGGCTCCAGTGAGAGAAGACTACGAGCGGTGGTGGGTAGGGAGACTTTTGCAGGCCGCTGCCAATCGCTCCAGATTGAGCAAAGTGGCCTCCCTAGGTTATCAATTGTTTACCTCATTTTAGATTCAAACACAAAACAATCATCAACTCTCGGTGTATTATATTTGACTCTCATTCACCTCTTCGTGAGGTCTGACCTTGGACTGAAGAGCTTAACTTCTAGATTAGTAAAGGAAAACTATGAATTAGAGCCAAGTGACCACACAGGTCAATAAGACATCCCATTTAACCAATGCATGATAGAGCATTTATTGCAGAATGAAGACTGTACCACAATGCAGAAAACAATTTACATCTCTCTGGAGCTAAACAGGTATAGAACAATGTATGCATCACCACATTTCAAATAATACAATAAAATCACTTTACTTTTGCTGCTATTGTATTGCTTTTAACTATGTCTACTAAGACTAGAACTGCTATTGCTACTACTAATCCTATTCCCACAATTATGACTCCAGCTACAGAAAGTCCTCTACTTTCGTACCATAATGTAGCCCTTAGACATGTCAGATCATGGAAATGGAAGTTATAGGGAAGAAAATAAATTTATTCAAATGCATGATGAACCTGCAGCCATGACTCACTTTGTAGGCATAACCATGAGGCTATTTTCCACCACTTATATACAGTCGTTAACTCTCATTTTCCCTCAGATTTAACTCACATCCATTGACCTTAAGTCTGGTATTGTGTCCAATCGAGGCTAACGAGGCACCATTGCAGGCCACCTAATATTTTTACCTGCATCGCAGTTTTATTATGTTTTGAGACCAATTCTTATTTTTACTTTTTTATTTCAAAAACAGAATTGTTTAAAAAATGTTAAATCAAAACCCAATAACATATTCACATAATTTTACAAACCCTACTGTATAAAAAGGTGACAAAGTGTCCCAGATGACATCTGGATGGCAGGCAGTGTCACTGTGGAATAGCTTGAAATAATTGGTTGGTTTTCTAGTATAAGAGAGTCTGAAAAGGAGTTTAGAGGTATCCATATCTTATCTATAAAAGTGAAAATTATTTGAAAGTCAAATATATAAAAATCAGAGACTACCTCATTTGTGAAAAGGAAATCATTTTAGAAAGTTTCTAGTCACGTGATTTCCAGACTGTGATTGATTGCCTGGACAATTTTTATGAAAACGTGGGAAACGAATTGGATCACCAACTTTTTATTTTGCCAAAAAAAATGTAAATATCACATGCATGCACACAAACATTTACTGTTATTTCAGAAAAGAAAGGACATTTTAACTCCATAACTATTAGAAATAGTAATATTCAGGAAAAAAATGTAACCCATAAATAAGAACACATTTGCAATAAACTGAATTGTGTCTCAAAAAGATATGTTCAAGTCCTAAACCTCAGAAAGTGACCTCATTGGAATAAGGGTTTTTTTCAAATGTAATTAAGGTAAGGATCTGGAAATGTAGTCTTGCATTCAAGTAGACCTTAAATTTAATAACTGGGTCCTTAGAAGTGACAAAAATGGGGAAACAAGGGGGGGGAAGGCCACATGAAGATGAGACAGAGATTGGAGGGATGAAGCCAGAAGACAAGGAAGGCCAAGGTTTGTGGGCAACCACCAGAAGCTTCTAGAAAGAGGCAGCAATGATTCTCCCCTCAGGCCCTTGGAGGGAGCAAGGCCCTGCCCACACTCTGACTTCCAACTCCTCACCTCCAGGACTCTGAAAAACTACATTTTTCTTTCTTTAAGCCACCAAATTTGGGGCAATTTGTTGTGGCAGCTGCAGGAAACGAATACAACATTTAACTGTGGAACAGGCAAAGATGCATACACTCGCTATTGTCCTCTTTTTTTAAAATAATTGTAACAATCATCCATCTTGTGAGGCATTGAGAATTGAGAATCATTGTTCCAATTTGCGCTGTTGGTGCCAAACCTATGGGCTTCCACGTTCCCCTCTTCCTCAGAGTCCTGAGAAGGAGACAGAAGAGGTTTGCAAGTTACAAAAGCTTGCCAGTTAGCTTTTCTAGCTAACTGGATGTGGATAAAGGGAAAACCTTGGAAACCTCCCCTTGCACAATGCTTGGGGAGGGCAAACAGCTGATGAGAGCATTAATCCATTCTCCTCAGGAGCCTACGAGGGAGAACAGCTTTTCTCTGTTCCTGAGATGGGCTTTCTCCATAACTGTTGTGAGTAACTTTGTGACTGTTCTAGAACCTCATGAAGTTAAAACTTGGGATGGAGTAAACTTGCCTTATGTAACTTCAAGCATTTTAACAACAAGCAGCTCTATCAGGAAGTAGCCCTGAATTTGGTCCTCTTCCTGTTAGGGGAGCTGAGGGCCTATTTGTTGTAGATTAAGGATAACGAAAGGCTGGATCTCAAAGGACAATCAAGCTGGGTTAACAGAGGTGGCCTGGCAGCGGTGGAAGTCTCTTCTAGTTGGAAAAAGACATCCCTGGGAAGTTTCACGCTAGCACGTCCACAAACTTATTTTGAGTGCTCTCTTTGTCTCATTCACTTTCTACTCCTCACTCCCTGTGCCTGTCTCTTTCTCCTCTCTGTCCTTCAGATTTCTTTTTGGCTACTTCTTTACCAGAAAGATTCAGGAAGTTGTATTTCTGATGATAACACAAAGAAGGCAAGTAACATTTGCTTTCTAATTAATTTCTAAATAAATGGAAGGATTGTGTAGGCCAGGCAAAGACTTTAGGGGCGCCTGGGTGGCTCAGTTGGTTAAACATCCGACTTTGGCTCAGGTCATGATCTCACCACTTGTGGGCTCGAGCTCCATGTCCAGCTCTGTGCTGACAGCTCAGAGCCTGGAGCCAGCTTTGATTCTGGGTCTCCCTCTCTCTCTGCCCCTCCCCCACTAGTACTCTAGGTCTCCCTCAAAAATGAATAAATGTTTAAAAAATTAAAAAAGAAAAAAAGACTTTAGCCAAATGTTGGCCAGAGATTCTGAGTCTAGTAGGTATCAATTTTAAAGCAAAATACTCAGAGGAAATGGGACACATGAGCTAAGACAACAAGCTCTAGACCTAACTTGGCTGGATTCCAACCCTGACGCTTCATGTCCTGCTCTGTGACCTTTGGCAAGTTGCAAAACTCTCTGAGCCTCATCTGTGAACTGGGCACAGTAATGGTAGCCACCTCCAAAGCTGATGTGAGCATTAAATTAGTTATATCCAGTGATGAACTTAAAATGGTGCCAGACACATAGTAAGTGCTCAATAAATGTTAGCTATTTCCTAGATCTGAAAAGAGCCTCGGATTTGGTTCAGCATTGATTAGTAATAGTTTAGATTTAGAAAATGAAACTTCCAATGGAACTAGGAGATTTGTATTTAAAAAGCCAGGTGTAATTGGGTACATTCTTTCATGTGGTTAATAGGATTTATTAACCCTCATGTTTGTTTTCAAAATAATTATACAAATAAAAATTGTGTAACAGAAAAGTAAGCATTGTGTAGAGCCACTCCGTTTCTTAGCTTTCTTTTTTTTCAAAATGTTTTTAAGGTTTATTTATTTATGAGAGAGAGAGAGACAGAGCATGAGTTGGGAAGGGGCAGAGAAAAAGGGAGACACAGAATCCAAAGCAGGCTCCAGGCTCTGAATTGTCAGTACAGAGACCGACATGGGGCTTGAACTCACGAACCATGAGATCATGACCTGAGCTGAAGTCGGACGCTTAACTGACTGAGCCACCCAGGCTTCCTTCTTATTTTCTTGTTAACCCACTCCAATGGAAATCTGATCTCAGATCATAAAATATGACCAAAATGCTAACAGTTATCTCAGAGAGACCAGATCCTTTTTTTTAGGCATCAGAAACCCCAAACCATAATGGGAAAATTTGTAACAATAGATGATGATTTGCCTGTGTGGCTAAGTAAAAAGTTAAGGTTGAATTGATAATGCTTCCCATGCCAAGCATCTAGACCATTTCCGCCCATCACCCCAGAAGTCTACGACTATTTGTAATCCTGCTTCCTTGGCTTGAAGTTGGATTAAAGCCCTGATTCCAGAGGGCTGTCGGCCCGATGCATGGAATACGGGTGGCTTTCCCCATGCACGGTCCTGCGGGGACATCTGGCACAGTTTCAAAGTTGAAAGATCCTCTTGGGTCAAATCATCTTTGTCACGGTTCTGTTCTTTTTACCAGAATCTCTCTTCCTTTGTGTTTGCAAAATTATCCCATTTTAGCTTCCCTTGGACAGCAGGCTTTTTATGGAGATGTAATCCTATTCTAGTTGGTACATTTTGTTACAATATAAACAGAGCTCCAGTTGGTGAATGGGGAATTCTCTAAGACTTCCTCGTAAGTGACCTCTGCCTGTCATTTGATGTTAAATAAGGGTGGTGGGTGGCAGTGATGAAACCATGTGCAAGTTGAAATAGATATTGATGGTGCTTGTGTGACCTCTACAGAAGGTATTGAGTGAACACGGCTGATTTGTGGTACTTGTAGTCTGACCTGGAACTTTATGGAACTTTTATAAACGTTGACAAGTTCTGCCTAAATACATTTCTTCTCATTGAGCCCTGTTAAACCTCAGATTCTGGAAAAGAACTAGAATAGAATGTGATTTCTATCTAGGATCTTCTACGTTCTTATCTCTCACAAGACATAGCAGAGTTACTTATTGGGGACGTTTATTTGGGCAATCACTGACCAGTGGGCTCTAGGCTGCTCATGTAACAAAAGTCAGTGCTAGTTTTAAATGCTGAGGAACTTAACAATGGTGTCTCTGCAAATGTTGGCCTAGGATTCCACTTGCCATCAGGCCTGTTAGCAGCCAATGGCTGTGGTCGGTCAGCACAGGAGAGATCAGGGTCAAAATCCAGCCTCCTGCTTTCCTTGGTAAAGAAGATTTTCTGAAATATAGCCATGCCTATTCATTTACATATAATCTCTGGCTGCTTTCACATTAATGGCAGGATTGAATTGTTGCAACAGAAACCTGTGACCCACAAAACCTAATATATTTACTATCTGACCCTTTACAGAAAAAGCTTGCCCAATTCCCGGTCCCCAGCAAAATGATTCAAAATGCAATAGCAAAGGATCTTCAAAGTGTGCAAGTGCTCTGAAAGTTTTCAGAAAATTGCTTTCCAAACTCTCATGGACTTTCCTAAAGGCTACCTTGAGAAAGCCTCAGATTTCACACTATCCCTTCCAGTGAAGGAAGCAAGGAGGGAGAAAAGGAAGGAGGGAAAAGGGAAGGAAAGAGAAGGAAGGAGAAAGAAAGGGACAAAGTGACAGCTTTAACAGTCAATCAAGACATAAGACATTACAAGCTTCCTCCAGCATTTTCCAGCCTTATAGCGTTACTGTTGGAGGCAAGGCTTCTTTTCACACGGGCATTTTGGACTCAGAATATTCTGAACTAAGAGATAAATGGATAGTAAAATAAGATTGTGGGAGTAATGACAATTTTTATTTCACAGCTTGAATTCTCTCATCTCTCTTCCCAGCAGAAACAAAAACAAAGCAAAACCCACCAAAACCACTATTGCGAAATAATGCATCTCTCTTGAGAGAAACCCCTTGAGAACAAAGCACAAATCGTTGATGGGAAATATTGAGCTTTAAAATAAATATTTTCATTTATTTAAGCATAAACAGATGTGGGTTTACCTTAAAGCTACTGAAGCTTAAACATCAAGGATCCTCACTGGCAAGGGGCCCTTGCAAGGTCCTGGAAATGTGTTCACAGAGTCATGTGTTGCTGTAGAAATTATTAAATTAATCTGGTAAAATCATTTACCGTGTCTATACGAACTTGCCGTCAATGTGGAGTCGTGTTTGGTGGGCTGTGAACATTTTTAGGATCTATCCAAGGACCGTTGAGCTGGGGATGGGTTCCTTTCATCATTGGGGGGAAGTATTTATGTGGTTTGCAGCCACATCCGTACATAGTAACATTTTTGCCAGCAGTCTGGTGGTGGAATGGCTTCTGGGAGACCATTGCCCATCCTCTGCATGGATTCATCTGTCATCCTGGTGTACGTGTAAGATCATGATGTGAACTTGCCCTCAAGGACGTGAAAATATGTGGGTGGGAAGGAGTAAGGACTGAACTATACAGAGCCAAGTGGTCTAAGGAAAATTCTTCCAATCATCAGACTTGAAAGATTACAAACCAAAGAGTCAGGTCATATTCATAAATGGCTACTATGCAAGTTCTCATCTTTCAAGAAATATCAGCATCAAATAATCAAAGCTACAATGTGTTTTCTCTTTTTTTAAAATTGTTTTTTAATGCTTATTTATTATTGAGAGACAGAGAGAATGAGTGAGAGAGAGAGAGAGAGAGATTGAGCTAGCACTGGCAGGGGAAGGGCAGAGAGAGAGGGAGACACAGAATCTGAAGCCGGCTCCAGGCTCTGAGCTGTCAGCACAGAACCCAACGTGTGGCACGAACTCAGACCGCGAGATCATGACCTGAGCCGAAGTCTGATGCTTAACTGACTAAGCCACCCAGACGCCCCTTTTTTTCTTTTTAATGAGAGTCTGAGAAATAAAATTTATCAGGAAACCTCCATTTATTAATCCAACCTTAAAACAGTACTCTAATAAGCACATGTGTCTGTAAGTAAACTCCCATACCTTTATACATCACAATTATTATGTGAAAAAATTAAATGTTGACCAATAACAGTAAAGACTGAATTATCTTTCTATTTTCTTTATAGAGAAAATACTATAATTTTTTTCTATGAAGAAGTCATCAAAAAGTTTACAGACAATTTAGAAAAAGTAATTATAGAGTTATGACAGGCAGTTAATTAAGAAAAATACCATGACACATATGTGGATTTTGTGATTTTTGTGTTATTTGTCAGCTTTTTAAAGTTTGTGATTTGTTATGACTTCTTTTCTCAGGCTAAATACTTTAACGCTTACTCTCAATTATCACTATATTTGTCGTATCATTTTTCTTTCAAAAGCCACCCATAGAGTTTGTATAAACTTTAGGGTGTTACAAAACATGGATCTACCTTAAACATAAGCAGTTCTTTTCAGCTATTTCAATCTCTTCAGCTATTTCAAGCTTCATCATTAGAACTTGTCATTAGCTGCAAAGAAAATTTCCTTCAAACAGCCAGAGTAACAGAAGTTTATAATGCTGAATATTTTATATGTAACCAGAATGCTATGAAGGGCTGATGGAAGAATATTTTTAAACACCCTATATAAAATCAGTAGGTAAGAGATTATCATTATTTTGTTCATATGTGCTGTGTATTGCTAAAATAGGTAAACTGTATTTTATCAGTTGTATTATAAAATATTTATTCCAAATACAGTCTGTCTTTATTTTATAAAATGTTTAATATATATTTACCTCCTCACAAAAGTACAATTATATGCAAACTTTCGGACCAATTAATGTTTAGCATCATATAACTTCTATTAAATACATATTTATCAATATGTTCTTTAAAACGTATATTCTTATTTTTATATTTAATCTATATTTAATCATTCTCTGAAGCTAAACATAAGAATTCAATACATGAATACACAGAGTAACCAAAAATATACTTTTTTTCCTACTTGTTAGTTCCTAAATAATCTCCTTTGATTACATACTTTATTGTATTATTATTATTTAACTAATGGTCAATAACATAGTAGTTTATCTTGTTTCATGCCTTTATACAAATATTACATAAATTTTATTAAATCTTCAGTATTTTATCTTATTTTTAATACTTCATTTATCAGATTTGTTTTATCATTTGTATTTATGCTTTTAAAAAATAACACTTCTTGGGGCACCTGGGTGGCCCCGTCAATTAAGCATGTGACTCAATTTTTGATTTCTGCTCAAATCATGATCTCATGGTTGGTGGGTTTGAGCCCCGTGGATTCTGCCTGACAGTGTGGAGCCTTTGTGGGATTCTCTGTCTCCCTCAGCCCCTGCCCTGTGTGTGTGTTCTCATGCTCTTTCTCTCTCTGTCTCTCTCAAAATAAATAAACTTAGAAAAAATAAAAATATACAAAATAAAAACACTTCTTAACAAATGTTTTAATGTATTTACTTGAAATAAAAAACGAAGGCAGACTTTTTCATACAGAATGTAGGTAATTTTTTTTTTTCAAAAGGATTTGGCAAACCATTTGGTTAAAAACAGACATTTGGGGTGCCTAGCTGGTTCAGTCAGGAGAGCATGTGACTCTTGATCTCAATGTTGTAAATTACAAAACCAATCTGATAAGTGAGGTATTAAAAATAAGATAAAATACTGAAGATTTAATAAAACTAATGTATAATTTGTATAAAGGCATAAAGCAAATAAACTAATATGTTATTGACCATTAGTTAAATAATAATAATACAGTAAAGTGTATAATCAAAGGAGATTATTTAGGAACCAACAAGTAGGATGTTGTAAGTTGCAGCCCCACATTGGGCACAGAGATTTACTGAAAAATACAAATCTTTAAAAATTATTTTAGGGGCGCCTGGGTGGCTCAGTTGGTTGAACATCTGACTTCTGCTCAGGTCATGATCTCACGGTTTGTGGGTTCGAGCCCCACATTGGGCTCTGTGCTGACAGCTAGCTCAGAGCCTGGAGCCTGTTTCAGATTCTGTGTCTCCCTCTCTCTCTGACCCTACCCTGCTCACACTGTCTCTCTCCCTCAGAAATAAATAAAAAACATTAAAAATTTTTTTAATTATTTTAAAAATAAAGACAGACATTTTCCATAAATAGGCATAAATTCAAACCCAAGCAATTTGACAAAATTATATTGAAGTTGCCACAGGTGGGATTGTCCAGAAGCAGAGGAAGGGTAGGATTCCAGACATTTTCACTGGAATCAATACCTATGGAGGAGAGGCTGAGGAAACAGGGTCGAAGCTACATAGAAGGTGAAGAGAGATGCAGGCCCAACATTGGCTAGGTCAACTGAGGAGGGAATTCTGGAACAAGAAGTGCTTATCAGAGTTGTTGAGCAACACTCCAAAATGGCGGGATGACCACACTGCCCACCGCTGCACAAGTCCTCCCTTACGTGGTTTTGTCCACCTCCAAAGCACTTACAAAGCAAACACATTTTATAAAATAGAAAAAAAAAAATGTGTTAGCGAAGGTGGAAAGATATAAATAATAAAATTTTATTTCACAGTTCATTATAGTATGTTAGGTTAAACAAGGTGTTTCTAGGTGGAAACCACACAGATAAAAGTTTTGTTTGATAAGTCTTAGGAAAGCCCTTTGGTATAAAGTAACAAATTATTTTTGCTTTTGATGGACATTATCTTTTTGTTCCCTGTACTTATTAATGGAATAAGATTACTCAGTGCTTTTATCTATAAAAACATAAAATATATTTTTAAAAATGATATAGTGTCTTATGTTATTTCAGTAGTCAAACATATGTATTAATGAATATAGAAAGTAAGTTATTTTAAATAATCATTTGTTTATTAAGAGCTGCATTTTTTTACTATTTTAATGTTTAAATTTTTTTATAGTTTATTTATTTTTGAGACAGAGAGAGACAGAACATGAGTGGGGGAGGGACAGGGAGAGAGGGAGACACAGAATCTGAAACAGGCTCCAGGCTCTGAGCTGCCAGCACAGAACCCGACGTGGGGCTCGAACCCACAAACTACAAGACCATGACCTGAGCCAAAGTCAGATGCTTAACCAGCTGAGCCACCCAGGCGACCCTATTTTAATGTTTAAAATTTATTTATGACATTTACTATATTCATCGTGTTTGGAGCAAATGTTTATCATTAATTGTATCAATGATACAATTAATTGTTATCATTAATTGTAATGATACCCAAGACAGAATACATTTTCTTAAAAGTATATAAAAAATATTAGGAACCTATTGTTAGAGGAACATTTTTAAAGTGCCTTCTAAAATGTTAGATATACATAAATTTAATGGCTTAAGTAAACTTAAAAAAATTTTAATGTTAATTACTTAATTACTTTTTAAAAATTTTTAATCTTTTATTTATTTTTGAAAGAGAGAGTGTGAGCAGGGGAGGGTCAGAGAGAGAGAGACACAGAATCTGAAGCAGGCTCCAGGCTCTGAGCTAGCTGTCAGCACAGAGCCTGACGTGGGGCTTGAACCCACAAACGGTGAGATCATGACCTGAGCCAAAGTCCAACACCTAACCGACTGAGCCATCCAGGCACCCCAGTTAATTTATCTTTGAAGAGAGAGATAGAGAGAGACAGAGTGCAAGCAGAGAGGGGCAGAGAGAGAAGGAAACACAGAATCTGAAGCAGGCTCCAGGCTCTGAGCTGTCAGCACAGAACCCAATGCAGGACTTGAACTCAGATACCACAAGATCTTGACCTGAGCTGAAGTGAGACGTTTATCCCACTGAGCCACCCAAGCACCCCTTAAGTAAACTTTTAAGCATAAAAATACATTTAGGATGAAATTCCAGTGGAGATGGTAATGTAAATATGTACTGAAAGATAGTTAAGATATAAAGGCAAATGTTAAAATAGAGCTTGTTCATCTATTTTTAATAAATCACTGTGGGTTTATAGTAATTATGACTTGGTTCCATTGGTTATATTTTAAGAAATAATATAACAACTTTATTTAAAAATATTCATGCTTATGATATGACAGGACCATATAGTTCCTCAGTTTTTAATAACGAAAAATTGTAGAGGTCAACTTACAAATATGAAAAAAGTACATAACTTCCAACTTGCTTTCAAAAGATATCAAGAAAATCATCAACTGACAGCACTCGGAACAGGTGAGGTGGATTCTTCACTCCTCACCACTACCCCGTTAGCCCTTTTCTAGATGAACGGACTTCATGATGTCTGACCATGCCCATCACTTCCCATGTCAGGGGAGGGTCCACAATGGCCAGGAAGATGGCATGACCCTTCCCCTCCCCGATACTCAAGGCTCTCCTCACTGAGCACCCACTGCTAGGATCATACCACGAGGCGACAAGCCTAAATTCAGCCATTTGTCAAATTTCATTAATTCACAGTCAAGAAAAAATCATCTTCTCATAAGTGCTTTCACTTATCTTTCTAATGTTGATGAAACCTGAAGAAGGCAGAAGAATGGCTTTCAAATATTTCTACAATCCAATCCTTGCAATCTGTGACTATCTTGCATGACAAAAAGGATTTTGCAGATGTGATTAAGAAAATGGGTTTTTAAATAGTGAGATTATCCTGGATGACCCAGGTTGACCCAATCTGATCACAGGAGTCCTTAAAAGCCTAAAACTTCCTCTTGCTGGAAGCAGAATGATATGCAGTTGAAGAGAAACTCAGAGCTGTGCATGGTGTTCCGAGATAAGAGCCTATATGCAGAAACCAGAGAGGCCTCTGGGAGCTAAAAGCTTTGCCCAGCTCACAGCCAATAAGGAAAATGGGACCTCAGTCCACTAACTGCAAGGAACTGAATTTTGTCATCAAGCAGAATGAGCCTGGAGGCAAATTCTCCCCCAGAACATCCCATAAGAGCACAGCTATTGGACACTTGGAGATTGGCCTTGGTAGACCTGGGGCAGAGGATCTAGGGGAGACATGCTGTGCCCAGGTTTCTGACACACGATACTGTGAGATAATAAGTGGGTCCTGGTTTATGTTGTGAAATCAGTGCTGATTTATTACATGGCCAGAGAAAACTAATGCAAAATCCAATTTTCTGCAGAGTCTTGCATTACTGGTCCCTTACCTTTCACCTTCTGCCACTGACCCCTTGTAGCTCTGGGTTCTCTTATTTCCTCATTCTGAAATTTGCCTTCTGACAGTTCACAGGAGTCTCCAGATCCATCCCCTTCCGCATCAAAGTGCTTGCATTTCCTGTTCCTCCTGGCTCTCTGTTCCCATCTCCTCTCCCCCATGTCTGCCATCACTCTTTGCTAGGACTCACATTTCTACTAAATACCCACTTCTTCTGTGCCCAGAAGGGCCTCTCACTGGACTGCATCTAAAGTGGGATATTGCTTCACTAGCTTTCCTCACCCCTGAAAGAAAGGGCCTATGTCTAGTTTGGCACAAGTGCTTGACAGACTAATTGGGATGTCATCAGTGATCAGTAAATATTTGCTCAACAAACAAATGAATACAACAGTAAACTTATACTATTGGTGAGACTCACAACAGCTTTAACCTTTTGGGAGCTTTATGAAGAAAAATGCAAGAGGGAGCATGGCAGCTCAAAGTCCTGGATCTTGGGAGCACTCCTTCTCTGAGGACTCTGCTTACCCCACTCTCCATGTGTTAAATGTTCTTCAACTGGGCAAAGTCTCCTCCATCACTTACTTTATCTTCTCTAAGATTTAACTCTTTCTTGGAATCATGTAACGCAGAAAGGTCTTGTCATTTATCATTGCAAATAAAAATCAACAGTTGGGTAGAATTTACAAAGCATTTTAAGAGATGCTCTTAAACATTTGACAACCTATCACAGAAGGGAATAGAGCAAATCTAGAAATATCCCGACTTTCTGATGTCTGTGTTCCTTATACTCAACACAGTGCCAACCATACCTCAGGGTTTGATTTTCCAACTGCCTCCAGAGATCTCACACATGCTTAGCTCCCAACTTGACCTTCCTCCAAGGCCTAGATCATAGTTCTATGTGGTTTACTTGATATTGATTCCAACACAAATTTAACCCCCCACCAAACTGTTTCCTTTCCAGTTTTCCTTCATTGGAGAATGGTGAGAAAAGAACATGTGACTTCTCATCACATCAGTCCCATAGGAAGAGTAGAGCCAGACATTTTCTAAGGGTGATACTTCTGTGAAAAGCTTTGTAGGCCGGAAATACAAGCATGCACCATGGACTGATGCATTGTCTTTGTAAAGACTCTAGATATGCACTCCTCATCCATCAATCTCCATCATGTTCTGGCCCTATCCATTCTTCCAGGAGGCAAGTGTCTAAAATTACCCACCTCAGATCCATTCCTTTGGTTTAGGATTTATCAGCAAGTAAAGCATAAATAATTCAAAGGCACTGTGTGGCTCAGTTGGTTGAGTGTCCAACTTTGGCTCAGGCCGTGATCTTGTGGTATGTGGATTCGAGCCCCACATCGGGCTCACTGCTGTCAGTCTGTCAACATAGAGCCTTTTTAAGATCCTCTGTCCCCTTCCCTCTTGCCTCCCCTACTGGCACTCTCTCAAAAATAAACATTAGAAAAAAAAGAACAAATAATTCAGGAAAAGTAGTAAATCTGTTTCTGTTAATAATGTATTCCTTAGAATCCAGTTGTCAGTAATTTATTCTTTAGATTTAAGTTACCTTGACTCCAATCTAGAGCTTCCATTTGGCCATGTAATCACTGTCATGTTCTGTAGTCATGCTAAGTCTTAGTTTTCTCAGTTGGAACATAGAGGTAACATTAGAACCTACATTTTAGACTGTCAAGAGCTCTACATGAGAAAATACATTTTAAAGCATTAAAATAGTATATCGTATATGTTCAATTAACTCCATATTGGACAAAATCGTTGTCAATTTCATTCACTGTTGTTTCTCAGCAAATCACACAGTGTCTTGCACATAGAAAGCACTCAGAATAATACAAGAATAGGTAAATGACTGAATTGTAGGAATACGTAATTTTTAAACATGGTTTTGCAAAGAAAAAAATAGAACACGAAACATCACTACAACTGGACAGCGTACAAAAGAAGCAAAGCTCAGAACCAATTGACTGCATAAATAAAACCTATTTCTTGAAGCTTCCGAAGACCGCCTCCAGAAATGTAATCAGAAGTACAGCCTCCAACTTGTACTCTGAGAGAGATCTGTTCTTGTCATTTTCTTCTGTGCTGGATTCTTTTCTTGATGTTTATTTGTTTTGACATAAACAGGAGCAATCTTGCAAGATAAATATTGTGCCATAGAGGCAGAAGGCTGTCAAAGAAAAAAAAAGCCGCTCCAAAGAATACAGAGCTACTGACGTGGCAGCTCTGCGGAACAGGCGGCTTGAGCAGCGTGTTCCCCTTGTTACTCTCTGCATGTCTTTCCAATCCAGTCAAGTTGTTTACCTTCAAGGGAATGGAAAGGAAGCCNCGAACAGTGACACCACGTAGCGATCCGCTAGCCACATTGTGTCAGGCCTGGCTTACAGGTCTCTATCAGGGCGCTGACTTTATATATTGGGAAATAGAAATGACATAAGTGTTTTTTCACTACCGTGGCTGGATGGCACAATGCAATGGAGATTTTTCATGCGGCACATTGGAGTCAACAAGGTTCGATGCTCCCCACCCTACGTGGGAAACAGGAAAACAGTGAGGGAGCAGAGGAAGGTACATCTAAACATACCAAGCCCATATGAAACAGTTTTAAAGCTCCAGAAAGAAAGCTCAACATGTAGAAATCATTTCTCAGAGTGTGATATACAGGCATTAGAATCACTCATTGGTTAAAATATGCGTTCCTGAGTCCAGTCCCAAAATATTGTGTCTGTATCCACAGGAGTGGAACCTGGGACTCTATATTCCAACAATCTCCCCAGGGGAGTCTTTTGCACTCTAAAATTAAACTACCACTGATATAAAATACTTCTGACTTAACAAAATGGAAAAATTGAAAAAAAAAATCCCAAACCTCACACTATTTCATTCTTATCCACAATTACTAATTACTAATGATATGTGCCTAACTGTTGGTCACCGCACAATTTTCCAACCTTGGAATCAGATAGGAAACTTCCACTTTCATTTCCTGTTGCACATTAGTTTCCACATGGTACTTTCTTTTGAATCATAGCAACCACCAAGGACTTAATTTCTCAAAGAAATTATGCCATTGAAAGGAATGTGGTGCAGCTAATGTTGCAACTGTGAGCTACCTTGAAGTAGGATTGTGTAACAAATCGTTTAAGTATCTCTGTTTCCTTCAAATACATAAACTATCCCTGCATCCCTACCATGAGTTTCACGGGAAACCTAGGTCCTTCTTCTCACTATAAGAAGAGAAAGGGACACCAAAGAGCTCTCCCTATATATATACATGCGATGACGGAGCATAAGACAAGCTGGGGTAATCTTCTCTAATATATGAAAATCCCTTTATGAACTTTGTCTTGACTTTATCTCCCCCAATTCCATAATATACAAATGGTCACCCCTCACACTTAGAGCATAGCTCTTTCTGTACATGGGTCCTGTCCCATGTTTTAATAAAAACTACTTTTAGCACCAAAGATGTCTCCAAGAATTCTTTCCTGGCCGTTGGCTCTGAACCCACCATCACTCCAAAACCTCATCACATGCACAGAGAATAGGCTGCGTGAAGACACGATGAGAAGAGATGTCTCTTCCCAGAAACTGCCCCTCATATGTTACCTCACTGTTGGACTTCTAGCCTCCGGAGCTGTCAGAAAATATTCTTTAACCCATCTAATCTTTGGCATTCTGTTTGGCAGCCCAAGCTGCAAACATATCAAAGGCAGATAATGTTGCCACTATGAAATAGAGAGAGATCAGTATGAACAGAACCCAGCATGAACTCTTGTTATTATGAGCCCTTTGCTAAAGCTTAATGAAGATTACATAGCCTTGACAGAACTACAGGAGCTTATGTTACAGCAAATACTCGACACACAGGAGGAGACAAGTGACACACACGTGGAGAATCAGAAAAGACTGTTTATGTTGCAACAGTGCCGGCGCAGCAGAGTCACCTCCATGGGCTGAGCCCAGAGCCCTGGCGCTGGCCTTCTTTTATGCTTGGCTAGCTTCCAGGTACTTTGAAACTTTCTATTGGCTGCACAAGTGAGCGGGATTGCAGAGGATCAAGGGAGAAAGGGAGGAGGGCACTATCGGTCGACACAATCAGTTGTCTGATTCAGGAGGCGAGCAAGATTCCA
Organism: Crocuta crocuta; assembly: GCF_008692635.1. Classification (NCBI taxonomy): domain Eukaryota; kingdom Metazoa; phylum Chordata; class Mammalia; order Carnivora; family Hyaenidae; genus Crocuta; species Crocuta crocuta. Next base: position 13,876,098 of record NW_027532747.1, on the reverse strand, counting down.
GAAGCCAAAAGCATACAAGGGAGAGTATCCAGCCTTGGACATTTGGCTGGCCTTCTTAATCTACTCTTGCTAGCTTCCCTTCTCTCTCAGACTACTTAAAAGAGAACATATGGACTTCCTTCCTAAGTAAGATTCCCAACCAGTTGACGTCCTCATAAAAAAACAGGAGAGGAAAAAAAGTCATAATTTAAAGATGAAGGAAACTGTGAATACCTGTTCTACTACTTGGTCAGACGAGTCTTCTCAGAAAGTCACCTTATCTTAGTATGGTCTTAGTGCATTAACATTATTTAACTGCAGGTTCCGCTTCGGTTGCACCGAGGTTTAAGATGTGTGGCGTCAATCCTTGGAAAATGCTTAGAAGTCTTCAGATGAATGAAAATCTTATGTGTAGACAATCAAAATTTTCCGGGTATTCCCTGGGGCTTTCTGGAATGCTGTGACATCTGACACAGTATCGCTGTGATGTTTGCATTTCACCTTATAATAACCCTCACCAAATCACTAGAGACTTGGCTCCTTGAGTTGCTTCTGAATACTTCACTTGGATTAGTCAACCCAGAACAACAGCAATAAAAGTAAATTGACTACTCCCTAGGGCGCGTATTTGCAGTAGATGCCAGTAATACAATGACAAGAACGTTTTTTAAGCACTAATGTCCTGCTTTTTCATGCTTTTATAGGTTCTGTTATTGATTAGTTTATATTCCATTTGCTTGTTAATGGTTTAGACATACGCTGAATAGTATCTAAAACACCACTATCATACTTAACTCTTTTTCCCTTTTATTTGTGGCAATATCCAGGTTTTTTTTAGGCAGAATAAGATGGGGATACAAGTCATTTATCTTTAGCAGTGATGAAGATGGATATTTACTCAAGCATATATATATGGACAGACAGGCAAACTAAAATGTTGAGATAAAGTAGGATTTAAGTATTGCTTTAGACAAGCTATAAAAATGTTATTAAGGATTTGCTACAGAAACAAAAGAAAACTGCTGTTTCTAATTCTTTTTTGGCTTAATCATCCAAAAGTTTAATAAGCTGTGTACCTAAATGGGAGATGGATTTTACAATTGTGGAAAAACGGTATGCCTATATGTCCCTGTTGTACCCCCTTTGCAACTGAAACTACAGATCTGTCATTTTAATTGGACTTCAGATGGACACAAACTCTTAACTTGCTTTACAAGTTGATTTTTTAAAAGAATCAGATGAAACAGTTACCCTAGTTGCATGATATTTTCAATTATTTAAGGATTTATAATATTAAGGGACTGGAACGCATCTCATTTCTCTTTTTATTCTTCACTGGTCCAACCATGATGTCTTAGCCAAAGTTGAATTTAATTGACTACTCAGAGATGACTTTCCCTATTTGCTCCATTATAATATGAATGTGTTTCCCTATTTTATCATTTTAAGCTGAACCATCTATATTTAATAATTATGTTTCTCCCCAAAGCATACTAACGAATCAATTGCTCCTTCTAATTGATAATATCTTAGAACAGGAGAAGAGTCAAATCTGGAAGGACAAAAATTCTTTCATTCTTTCATATATGCTCTCCTGTCTCAAGATTGAGTTGAATTATTTCTCTTTCATAATCCAATGAAAGTATTTATTGAGCCCTTAGCACCTGTCAGACACTGCAAGAATTGTTCTTGATTGGGAATTTCTTCCTGCAATTTAATTAGCTGCTTAGTTGGTCTTTTTTTTTTTAAGTTTATTTACCTATTTTGAGAGAGAGAAAGAGAGAGAGGGCACAAGCAGGGGAAGGGATGGCTCCACACTGTTAGCACAGAGCCTGATGCTGGGCTCAAACGGACAAACCATGAGATCATGACCTGAGCTCAGATCAAGAGTCCAACATTTAACCAACTGAGCCCCCCAGGCACCCATGTTTTGTTTTGCTTGTAAGATGAAAAACTATTCCTCATAAGACCTTTTCTTTTCTTTTCTTTTCTTTTCTTTTCTTTTCTTTTCTTTTCTTTTCTTTCTTCTCTTCTCTTCTCTCTCTCTCTCTCTCTCTCAGAGAGAGATGGGGCAGGGGGCAGAGAGCAAGACAGGTTCTTAAGTAGGCTCCACGCCCATTGCAGAGCCCAGCCTAATGCAGGGTTTGATCTTAGCATGATAAGAAATCAAGACTCAAATGCTTAACAGACTCAGCTACCCAGGCACCCCAATCTTTTTTCTTTTTAAGGAACATTCTCCAGAATTGGCAGACACCAAATCATTTAATGTGATGTTTTCTTGCCCTTGGTTTTTTGTCAGTCAGTCTGGTTCTTTGATGACCCAGTCCCAATGGCTTTTTAAAACCTGTGCAAAGCTCAACCAGAAAGCACTCACTCTGAAGCTGCAGTGATGTGGGCAGTTCCCACTATAAGGCAAAGTTAATCATTCCTGTGGCTTAACAAATGAAGGGAGAGAGCTCTCGATTTGTAAGTACAGTTAACTATTCATCCACATTTCTAATCTCTGGGCTTTGCGGCATCTTGTGCTGCCTCAAATAGGAAGCTACCAGTAGCCTTGAAACAACTGCTTAAAGTAATCTGAAGCATCTGTATGGATGTATTTTAGCATTTACCTTCCTTGCTCACCCTCTTGAGGTTATCTATATTTTCTTAGTCTTACTGCACCCATATTCAATGTTATAGCGAAAGGAGGAGAAGGTAAAAAGATATGACATTTCAAAGGGATGGATCCAATTCTCTCAGAAAGATATGAGGCCACCATGACATGGCAGTTGTAAGTTTTGGCTCTATAGTCAGGCTGCTAGAGTTTGAACCCTCGCTGTGCCTTACTAACGGTGACCTTGGGCAAGCCACTGCATTACTCAACCTCTCTTTATTTCAATCTTGATATTTAGAACATTGAACAATAATTCTTTCTTGGTAAAGTTGTCAAGGTTAGATAAGATGCAGTGATGATGCATACGAAGTATTTTACAAGATGAACACGTAGTTTGTGCTCAATAAATGTGGTTGGATTGTAGCTACTTGCTCTCTTTCTGCTAAATGTCTTGTCAGTAAGTTACTATCCCAAAGTAGCTTGAACTAAGGACTCTGTCAGTAGGACAGTGATTTTCTTTAGCTGATTGCGAGGATGAAGTTTTCACAGATTTTTATCTCTGTCTCCACACACATACATACATGGAGATCATGATATCACTGAAAATAAAATTTCACTTTATAACTTAATACAATTTTTCAAAAAGCCAACTGACATAAATACTAAATAGTAGTCAAAACTATCATTATAATTGGGCTATCATTTATTTGTAGCAAGAATTACTATCAAACTCCACTCATTGGGCCAGAGCCCCACTTGGTGTTAACAAAAGACTTGCCCTCACGTAGCACACTACTCTAATTAGGCATTTTATAAGTGGCAGACATGCCCTTGATTTGCTTTGCCTGAAATTTTCTTGCTTCTGCATTTATTCTTCCATCCATTATTTCATCCAATCATTCATTCATACACGAACTCATTTACTTATTTGTTCACTTATCTATTCAAATATTGTTAGAGTATTGGCTCTTACCTTTCCAGCAATATTTTTTTAATTTAAACATTTTATAAAAATTTTTCTATTTTTCTGTTTGTAGTCTAATATTCAGTTTTATTATTAGCAAATTTTGTTTGTGCAATGTCTGCCCTGCAATTTTGTTTGCACATAAGAAAAATGAAAAGCACATCTATACTTCTGTGTTATCAACACAGTACTACTCAGGAACCTCAGTAAGACTAGAGGCTAAGCTTTTGAGAATCCCCTCTTACCTGATTTCTTATTACGTATTAAGTGCTTCTCATTTCCCTCCTGCACGAAGGATGCCTCTGAAAACAGGCTCTTTTCCTCTCCTTGGGTATGCCCGATGACAAGAGTGGTCAGGAAGTCCTTCTCAGATGTGGTTGGCCTATCTTTGGATCCATAATATGGTCTCTTTGAGAATATCTCACAAAGTTAAAAGATAATATATTATGGGGGCACCTGGGTGGCTCAGTCGGTTAAGTATTTGACTCTTGATTTTGGCTCAGGTCATGATTTCACGGTTTGTGAGATCAAGCCCTGTGTCAGGCTCTGCACTGACAGTGAGGAACCTGCTTGAGATTCTCTCTCCCCTTCTCTCTCTCTGCCCCTCTCCCCCCTCAAAATAAATAAGTAAACATAAAAATAAAGATTATGTATTCTGGCTCAGTATTAGGAAGAAGAATATAAATTGCTGAGTTGCACGAGAATGGATTTGATGGGTAACAAAGTGCCTCCTAGGGAATAAGCTTAAGCAGAGTCTGGGATATAATTCAGCAGGGGTATTGGAGGTAGATTTTGGAGAATAATTAAACAAGGCAACAGCTATGGCCAACACACCGCCTTTCTCAGATATTTTGCTGTTGCAAAAACTCCCATGTATGGAAACCAAGTAGTTAAAGAATCCAGTAAAAACAAGATCTAGATCTCAGATATGTATTAATTTGTGATCAGAAAGGAGAAAATATTTTAGGTTGGAAGCAATAAGGGGCTTGGCATTTGTTCCATCTGGGATGAAGGGAAGCAATAACCCTGAGTCAAGGTCAGAGTGGGCCAAGACAGAGGTGGGCAAGGAGAAGCTTTCTCTCACCTGGACCTCACTGTTTAAGGAGCCAACAGGCATGTCCAGCTAGGAGCTTTATAGAGCTGCCTTTGGGTTTGTTACATCTCTGAAATACAAACGAGAGTGAAACATTTTGACCCCCAAATGAATGATTTTGACCCCCAAATGAATGACCCTTTCATTTTCTTTCTTTCTTTCTTTCTTTCTTTCTTTCTTTCTTTCTTTCTTTCTTTCTTTCTTTCTTTCTTTCTTTCTTATTGAGAGAACTACTGTGGGTTTCCCCATGTCCACCAGATAATTGGTCCGCTTCATTCTTTTCCTGAGTGAAGTGTACTTTGAGGTTTTTTTGCGTGATATCATCTCTCTTTCAGGTAAATTGTCATAATTCATTCATTTGGACAGCGTTCATTGATTCCTGCTATGAGCCAAGCACATCTCTACATGCTGGAGGAGAAAAGATAAATTGGGTATGCCTCTGACTTCCAGAACCAACATCTCTGACTTGTAAGAGTTAGTCAGGTTAAAAAGAAAAAAAAAAGAAAAAGAAAAAGATGAATAGCAATACAGCATGATAAATGTAATTGAACTATAAAAAAGAATGGAACTTCTAAGGAATCAATTCTTTACCAGCAAGCTACTTCCCAAGGGAAAAAATATGTTATTCTAAAAGATATTTAAATTGCTTACCTTGCTGAAGAAGTTCTAGGGGCAACAAATATAAAATCATCTTGTATGTCTGGAAAAAACTCATATTGTTTACTGTTAAGATGCTTTTTTTTTTTTTTAAAGATAGAAGCACCTTCCCATTATGGTCATGGCTTCATTATAGTAAAAAAAAGTCATAGCTACTTAAGATTAAATTGAGTTGGTTTTCCATAATAATTCATATTATTAGTTATTATTTTTCCAGCTACAGGAAATGAAACTAACTCTTATGTAACTTTTAAGGATTCTCTATAGGATATATCTCCTTTAATAACTTACTAAAAATACTGTGAAATTATTTTCAAGTAGAAGTGCCTCTCCAAAATCAAAGAGGCTGTAATTTTCAAATTTCCCAAAAATGATGATAATGAGAAACAAGAATACAGGCTTGATCATGTTATTGAAGCAATACAGAAGAAAAATATTTAAATGTAAAGGTAAAACTCAGTTTCAGAATTTTTTTGGAAACCCGTAGACTCGGAACTTTAAAAGAAAAGCCAATATTTGTTAACACTATTAAAGTAAATTAAAAATTGACATTGCAAATACCCAATAGCCAAAATCTTAAATTTAGATGACAAAACATTGCTTGGATTTCTGATAAAGAGGATATGTCTTATCATCTTTTTGTTTCCCTTTGTTAATTTTAAAAAAATCAGACTCCAGAAATGACAGTTGTCACTGGATTAGAGTTCTGATATCAAAAGTTTGCATATCCCCTCATCTTATGAGGAAGAAAGCCTTCTGACTGGTGAGGATGTTCCTATAACTTCTTTCAGTCATTAAAATACAGAGTAAACACCAGGATGATTTATGCAAATACAAACAAAGGAAAACATTTTCTTACTGACACCCAAAACCTTATCCATTAGAAATTTGTTTAAGATTAAATAATGGGTGCTTTATTTAGATTAATTAGCAAGAAAATCACAGTAGTCAATAGGAAACTGAAAGGTGCCATCTGTTCTCTCTTCCAGTTGCATCTCTGAGCTGTGCATTGGTGTACCGGGAAACACAGAAGAATTAATTCAGTAGCAAATGAAATCTTCTCACAGATGGCACCCATTTACTTCTTGCAAATGCACACCAGAAAATTTGTGTGCCTTTGCTTTAATCTTGTTTGCCTCCTTCAAAGTTTTGAAGGACCACTGGAGGCTGACCATTAGCTGCCTCTTTAAAAAAAGTACAAGAATGTAGGGAAAGTGTAGCACTTAGCCATAAAAAAAAAATCCTGACTGGAAATAACATCATGAGAACTTGATAAAGACTTAAAATTTCTCTTTGATAAAAGTTTAATATAGTTGCTTGTTTTTATCCCAAGATTGTTGTTTGTCTCTTTTTTGGTGTGGCTTTTCGTGTACAGTAAGAATTCTTGTTCTGATCTCCCTGCATATCAATACAGAGATATGACTTCTTTTATGAAAGCTGTCCTCCAAAGTTGGTGGTGATATAATTTACATAACACCTATTTAAAAGTGGCTCCAAATATTTCAAATCACTGAAGGAAATAATATAGGAAGATGACTGGACTCAATTTCATTCTCAAATTTGAAGAAACCACAAATTTGTTCCATCAAATATCCCCATTGGAAGAGTACTGTCTCTCATCTCTCCATTAATCTTCTGGAAATAGTACTCTAAATTCTCCTGCTCAACCTTCTAATATTCCAGTCATCCCTTAACCTGTTAAAAGTTGGCTTATGTCCACACCAGTGCATAGAATTGCTCTTTCAAAAGTCTTGAATGATTTCTTAATTTTTAAGTGCCCTGGTTTTCTCTCTGTAGCTTTTCAACATGATCCATTCACTCTTCTCACTCTTTAACTTTAAGAAACATTATCTTCTATTGTGTCTTTTACCAACCCAAGTGCTATTTTTACATACCTGTTATTTCCTCTTTTGATAGTCCCTTTGATGTGTAGACTTCTTAGGAATTTTATCACACTTTCAACAAGAAGCAGAATTTTCAAGATACCCAAGACTCCGGTCTCCTGGTTATCCAATCAAACTCTATTCTGGGTACTGCTGTAGAAGGAATTTGCAGATGTAATTAAGGTTACTAATCAGCTGACTTTAAGATAGAGAGTTTACCATAAATTATCTAGGTAAGACCATGTAATTAATAATATGAGCCCTTAACAGATAGAAAACAAAGATGGAAGATTCAATTAGGGGACGTAGTAGAAAAGCGTGCAAGGGAGATGCTGTGGCATTTCAACTTTGATTTTGGCCAGCACTTGGGTTTCCTTATTAAAAATGTAATTCTTCCAAAAACTTTGGACTCTTGGCTCAGGTGTGCCTAGACACCACCAAAGCTCTCCCCATGGACCAAGACCTGCTATCTTCCAATTGCTCTCTTCAAGACCTGCTTCTCTTCAACTATCATTTTCCAAACTCTGTTAGTCTCTTTTGTCCATGCAGATATCAAGAGACATGAAAAGCCAAAGCAGATTTGAAAAGTGATACAACTCCTCATATTCCTAACTTTTCAATTTTCCAGCAAGCTCATCAACATGCACCATTTTCTTCTCTGTTTCCTCCCCTTCTTCCACTTCTCAGAAGTTGTAATTATTGTGGACAGAATCTAATGGTTTATAAATAACACTCATATTTCTTGATTCCAGGACATAATTTTTCTGAAGTAAACACCCCAAACAAAATAGTCTTTAATGATTCCGTCAAATAAAGAAATATATCCTTTACAATTTCCTAATGATGTTACTTCTTAACATTATTAACACACCCTCAAGTGAGGCATAAACGAAACCATGTTTTCAATACAATACCATTCCTAAGATGCAATGTATTAAAAAAATTAAATTACTAGAGTAATGCTTTAAATTGTTACAGCCAGTAATGTGGGCTATTTAATTAAATCTATAGACTAGTTGATCATCAAGGATTTTTTTTCTTTCAATCTAATGATTGGTCAATATTTTTTCTCATTTTATTACTAACTTGTCGCATCAATTAATCTCTCTCATTGAAGTATGAAGAATAAGTCAAATTATTTCCACTTAGGTTTTACAAACTGAATCATGTGTCAATCCACTTATTAAATTCACACTAATTCCATAAAGCATTGAAGCAATTTATAACACTCTGTAAAGAATTTATAATAATTAGAACTTAGTAAATTGCATACCTGTTTATTGGGGAAGTGAAGATTTTCTGAGTATTATGTTTTGAAATAAATGGTTTATATAGAGCTATATACAGAGGACTGACTACAAAATATTCAAAACATAGATAATTTTAATTTTTAAAGATCACAGGTAGGACAAAAAAAATGTCTGTGATACTTATGCCATTAAAATATACTCACTAAGACGTCCCCTTTGACATCTGGCATCAACTTATACATGTATTTATCTCCACAGAGGGAAAAAATCTGCACTAACATCACTTACATTGGATTATTTCCAAAATCATGTCTCACATTGCAAACCTATTCATTTGATACATCACCCCCCAAACTCCAAAAGTTTAACATATAACCAATAGTGTTGTATTTTTAAAGAACTTATAATAACCAACTGCATGATTTTAATATGCTAATTTTTCTTGAAAATCTTAAAACTACAGAAAGAATACCAATTTTCTCTTTAAACAAAAGGAAAAAACGACCCTGACAACTCCATTTCTGTCACCATACTTAAAATAGCCTTTAAAAACTCATTTACTTATCTGCATTTTTCACATTCCAATTTGAAATGTCACTACTAGGCAGACGCAGAGTACCAATACTTAGAAAAAAGTAAACAGATTAAAATATATTCCCCAACCCCCTGAGAATTCTTCCAAAACCACACTATTAACGAGACAATAGATAGCTGTTTAAATTGATACTCTTATCTTTTCCTCCATTATGGAAGCATCTATAGTTTTCTTATTGACTATTGTTTTAAGCACAGAGCCTGGTACTTAGTGAGAGCTCAATGAATATATGTTGCATGGATAATGACTAATTATCATTTTCTGATCAGTTTTTATATTAACGCATTAGCTATGTTGAGATTATATGAGCTTTTAGCCATTGTCTCCTTTGCTAGACTGTAAAGAGGCTCTTAAGTGCAGGAACCGCATCTTATTTTTGTTGCTTTGTGCATAGCAAATACTCAATAACTATTTGCTAAGTGGTGGGTGATTTTCAACAAAGAGATTACTAAATGATTACAGGCATATGTCTGAAGATTTCACAAAAGAAAATGAGGGGGAAAAAGAAAATTTATGGCATCCTGAAGCTTTATATGAAATGCACATGCACTCTTGTGTGTTTTAATGTGCATTAACATAAAACATTTTACTTTTTAAAGCATAGTGTTTTAATATTTCTTAATTTTTTCAATTTGATTTTGAGAGAGAGCACACGCGCTTGAGAGAGTGCTTGCAAGTGGGGGGGACAGAAAAAGAGGAGGACAGTGGTTCTGTGGGGACAGAAGAGAGCTCATTGCAGGGGTCGAACTCAACTACTGAGCCACCCAGGTGCCCCAATATGTAAACACTTTAATAGATGCATACATAGGCCAGTATACTTACTAGTTTATTCCATGGTTTTGCCAAATGAGCAAGTTGATATCAGAAATATTTGCCTGAATAGATATCATTATGATACTGAAAAAAAATTAAGTGTATAGAGCGGTTTGCTATATTGTGCTATTGTATACTCTCAAAACCTAGCCCCTCACCCCACACACAAAAGCCCATATGAGAATTGTGCATCTATCTCCATATAATAGTTTAAGAAGTGTCTTAAAAAGAGAAAATGTTAGCTTGGTCGCCTCTGAAACTCCATCTCAAGATTTAGTATATACCATGTGTTTTTAGAATAAACACTAGAGAAGTAAATTGGATTACTACGGAGAAAGGCTTCTATCCAAGAGAGATGGATAGATGGATACCTTGGATAGATGATGTATGGATGGGTTGGCTGACCCCTGTAAGACACAATGTTATGTTTACCTTGATTTAAAAAGTACCTGTTTGAGGGGCGCCTGGGTGGCTTAGTCGGTTAAGCGTCCGACTTTCGCTTAGGTCATGATCTCGCGGTTCATGGGTTCGGGCCCCGCGTCGGGCTCTGTGCTGACTGCCAGCTCAGAGCCTGGAGCCTGTTTCAGTCTGTGACTCCCTCTCTCCCTGACCCTCCCCTGCTCACGCGCTGTCTCTCTCTCTCTCTCTCTCCTAGGGGGAAAAAAAAAAGTACCTCTTTGGTAAAGAACAAAACTGGCACATGGATTATTTGCCAGGATCACTCAAAAATCTTACCATTATATATACTCTTTGAAATACCAACTGTACTTTAAAACTTTTCTCTTTGGGACATAATCAATGATTGATTAATAATTAAGCTACAGATATTCTAATTCTATGGTGGTATTATCATAATATATACTTGCATACAACTGAATTAGCCAACATTATACCTTCGTTGTAAATAAACTAAAGTAATCCACATGGTAAAATAAAACTTAGTGATAAGAATATGTGTTCATGATATGTTGATTAGTAACACCACCATCAATAACCACATATAAACCATAATCTTTTCCCCACCAAATATATAGTAATAAAAATATTTATAAAAGCACAGATGAAATTATTAGACAGCAATTATCTCTGATTATCTGTATTTTTCAATATTTCTGCAATGAATACATTCTGTTGTGTAATAAAATATAATTATTTTAATAATAAAATACATTTATTTAGAATGGATATGGAGAATCCTAAAAAAACACACAAAAGAAAATTTTAAACGATCTATAATGTAATCACCAGAGCTAAACACCATAACATTTTTATTTATTTATTTATTTCGAGAGAGAGCACTAGCAGGGGAGGGGCAGAGAGAGAGAGGGAGAGAGAGAAGCTGAAGCAGGCTTCACGCTATCAGTGCAGAGCCCAATGCAGGACTCATACTCATGAACCGTAAGATCATGTCCTGAGCCGAAATCAAGAATTGGATGCTAAACTGACCAAGCCACCCAGGCTCTCCAGCACTGTAACATTTCATATACATACCTCCAATCTTTCTATCATTAAATATATATTTTAGCATAGCAAAACCATACTGTGGCCTAGATTATATCTACTTTGTAAACATTATATCTCACAAACTGTCCCATAGTGTAAGACTTTTTTAAAACATGATTTTCACTGACTGTATAGTATATTATATAACTTCATAGCTCTCTGAGTAATAATCTAGGGTGAGACACTTTAATTGCTTCCAGGTTTTCACTACCATAAGGAATATTAAAATAATCCTCTATATGGATTTAATTTTTTGCTGATATTTTCTCAAAATAAGTCTCCAGAAGAGGTTTTGCTAATTTAAAGAATAAAGTACCTTTTAAGACTTGAGATACATATCACCGAATCACCCGACAGGAAACTTGCACTGCACTTTAGGAAAACATAAGAGTGCTTATTTTTTTGCCTTAAAAAAATTCCTTAAAAGTATTCCTATGTAAATACTCAATTGCATGACTCTTTTTTAAATGTGACCATAGTAAGACTTGCATCCATGTCATATCCTTAGTCGGCAACCTCTGTTAAAATTTATTAGGCATTTGCCCAGTGATTTTGTGTGTTAATGTATGCATATATTTATATATACAGAGACGTGAATTTGTGTATGTATCTACCTATGTGTATGTGCATCTATGTGCACATACATGCACAAATTCACAATCCATATGTACTATTACATACATCTGTGGGGATTGTGTGTGTGTGTGTGTGTGTGTGTGTGTGTGTGTGTGTGCTTATTTTACCAAAGGTAAGCATGATACCTCCTATTCAGAACTTATCTTTTCGGCTCGGTAGTATCTGTTGCCTGTCCATCTATGTCAGTGTATAGATCTACCTAATGCGTTCAATCATTTTCAGATTTTTGAATAGTATTTTAATCTTTTTTATCCTATAAAGTATTTCATGATATGGATGTAAACAATTTATTTAAGTTTCTTATTTGTAAGTATTGAAGATGCTTCTAGAAATCATTTTTTCAATATTTATAATACACACAAAAAAAGAGGCCATAATTATTTTTACGTGACTTGGCAGTAGAATGTGTGCAACTTAATTGGTCATTTGACTTCTTTCGTATGTGTTAATTACCTGTTCTTCTTTATATCTATTTTTTATTAGGTTGTTAATCTTTTCCTTGGTTTTTATGAGTTCCTCCTATAAGTAGAATAACTTTTTGACAAGAAACTAAAATATATCTTGTTATTCCTCTTTTTGTTTTTATTTTAATACATATTTTAATTTATTTTGTGAAACATCTCAAAATGTTCCACAAAATTTTTGTCTTTTTTATTATGCTTATAAAACCTTGTCTACCCAAATTATGTTATCATGTATATTTTCTTAAAGTTCTATGGCAAATGATTTAAACAATTAATTAAATTTCTTTGTAAAGCCACTTTTCTGAGCTTCCATAATATAATAAAGCAATAACTGGAACTTAAATAAATAATAGATTTCACCTTATAAAAGAGGCTATAGATATAGTGCCATTTCTGCTATACTTTGAGGAGACTTACTCGAATCTGTTCTTCATTGCTGATGTTTAAAAAAAAAGTGAATATAGTCATTGAAAGGGTCATGTAATTTTTAACGGGGTAGCCTATAGTCATGTTCAAATGCCAGATGAAGTAATTATATTCTGCTTGTAAGTAGTAGCAGTATAATTTCAATTAGAATAGCATCAAGTGGACTGATATAAACCTAAGGGTTTGAAACCCACTCAGGTCACTAGAAGATAAATGACACATTGGAGTGGAGATATGCTCAGAGGTAAAATTAATTTGTAGGCTGTTGCTGATGGCCAAATGTCCATGGCCTGTTTCCATGACAGACATGGAAAATAAGGAAATTTGTGGGAAAGGAGACAAAGGGGAAATTCTAGAATATATGAAATATAATAGCAAGACTTAGAAGGTCTACTCCATGCCAAACATTGCTCTGTGTGCTTGACATGCATTAAATCATTGAATGCCCATAATAACCCATGAGGTAAATACTATTATTGTCCCCATAATATAGATGAAGAAAGGATATGATTAAGTGATCAGAAAGATGAAATGATTGCCCAACTCAACATAATTATTAAGGGACAGAGATGACACTTACTCCCAGGCATCCAGTCTCTAAGATAAGTTCCCCTCCACTGGAAAGCCATCTTATATTTGAAGTCCCATTTTTCCTCATCATTCTGAACAGCATCCTCAGAAAGAAGTTCTTGGCAGTTGGTCTATAATTTTCCATTCTCATCCTTGTTTACTATATTCCCCATTCAGTTATTAAGTGAGTTAATACTTATAAAGTGCTTAAAATAATGCTTGGCATATAGTAAGCAGCATATAAATTTTATTAATGAATAAAATAAATAAACTCAATTATGATTGAATACTTATTATGTTGCAGGCAGTCATCCAGATGCTGGAAATGCAAAGTTGAACAAAGAATATAAAATCCTTATCCCTTTTGACCTACAGTCACATGGAGGGGAAAAACCCAGACATTTAAACTTTGCAAATAATTATTTCATAATTCTTGTGAAAAGTGTCATATAAAGAAGTATGATATATCTTGAGAGCATATGGCAAGAAGACCTTTCCCAGATTAGAATATAGCTCTCAAATGACCTGAGAACCAAGGGCTGATAAGGAGGTAGGCAAAAAGCAGCTAGGGTGAGAGCCTTCCAGGAAGAGGGAAACTCCGGTGCAAAGGTCCTGAGACAGAAAGGATACTGGCAAACTGGAAGGTCCTGGAATAGGGCCATTATATTCAGTGTATATTAAAAACAAGGGGGATGCATTCAGGAAAGCTTCAGATGGGACCACAACTCTCCCCAGCACCTGACTCTGTGCATGCCTCGGCCTTTATTTAGGCTTACCTCTGCAATCCCTAATGCTGAAGACCACTCCTTTTCTCATGAACCTTCCTTGACATGACTTTTTTCTGGTGCTGTTCTGACCACATCTTCTCTCCCTTTACATGTTGGGCATCCCAACATTCCAGTTGCGATTTTTTTCTCTTATGCTAATACATTACCCAGCTGAGCTCCTCCACCGGTATACCCTCAGTGCCATGTCTTTCCTGGAGGCACCCAAATCCTTACATACAGTTTGATTTTCTGCACTGAATTCAAAAGCCATATATTTATATATTCAACTCCCTATTGCATGGCAGTTCTTGAGCTTCTCTTGAACATCTCCGAATCAATATATCCAAATTTGAACTCCTTCATTCCCTCCATTTCTGGTTTTAATCAATGGCCCCACTGTTCACCGAGCTGCCCCAGCCAGATACCTAGAAATTACTCTCACTTCTTTCTCTCCTGTGTATCAAATCAGTCGCCAACTACTATTATATATACTTTCTACAAATCTCCTGAATCTTTTAACTTCTGTCTAGACTCTTTACTTCAAGTTCTCCTTATTTTTCTCTATCTTATACACTGGCCATCCACGTGCTTTCCCTGCCGTCAGACTTGGCTCTGATTATCCCCCTCATAACACTGCCTCAGTGATCTTTCAGGTCTGTAATATGTTCACGTCCCTACTTTTTAAAAAAAAAAATCTGTTTATGACTCCATTGCCTATAAAATTATATCAGAATATAAGGGTTTCATGAGTCAAGTTCCATGTTCAATGCTTTGTCCACATTTCTTGTCACTCTTCCCCTTTATGTCAACTTCATCTCATTCAAAACTACATATTGTTTCTGGACCCAACGATGATCTTCCTACTCAAGATTTTTGCAAACATTTCCCTCTGCCTTTCTCTCAATGCTTACCAGAATAATCCCTCTGACTCTGTAAATCTGCTGTGAGCCTGTCCCGTTTTAATACTGTAAGGTAGTGCCTGTCCTACAGCAAGTTTTCAAAAATGTTCATATTTCTTGGTTCTTTAAATTATATAACAGTATTATATACATTGTTGAAACTTGGTCATGTTTCTAAAATTCAAATATACCTTCCAATGCTTTAACTATGGGAAGACCTTCACAATGCTACTGTGAAAATCCTTGACACCACTCTCAGGTGTATCCTCCACTGTGCATGTCTGTGTACCACCGGTCAAATTACCTTATAGCTCCTGCAGCTTCATTCGAGTTCCCTTGCTGGGACCAGTCCAATCCATCACCCCAATTCATGGACTTCAGCATTTGAAATCCATATCTAATAGTAACATTTGGCTCTAAAATATGAGAAGGATTTATTTTAAGTAGTTAAATGGAAATTCCACCAGTAAAGTCTTCTCTCTCTTAATTAAAATTAATAATAAGCATGTCCCATTTGAAATTTGACATGTCAATGGATCTTTTCTGTTTTTTGGAGGAAAACTAAAAGGAAATATGTCATACTCTTGTCATACTCTTCCATCTCCACTAAGATGGAAAATTCATGTCCATATGAGCCTTATTTTAATTTGCAGAATAGTCTGCATGAATGATGATCACCCCATCACAATTAGTAACTTAGCATAAATTGTATAACAGATTCCCAAGCAAAGTGAAGAGTAACCCAAGTATAACAGAAAAGAAAGCCTTCGTTCTGTTTCTAGATGGTATGTAAAAAGACACACACACACACACACACACACACTATTATCATTGTTGTCACCCCAAACATGAGGAAAAAGCCAGATAATTTACCAAGTTATTCTTTTTCTTGAGCCCATTGAAAGCTGAATTTGAAAATCAACAAACCAAATTGAATTCCAAAGTGTCAAGTTTCTCTGAGGAGCTGGGACACACAAAAGCTTTCACCTTTGATGAAACGAGAGGGAGAAGCAGGTGCCAGAGTATCAGAGACAAAAGCAATCAGCTAGAATGTTAACCAGTTCCTAACAGTTGAGTGTAGACTAGCAAATCCGTTAAGAATGAAGCCCTCAGGCAAAGGAAATATGAAAGTCCTAGGAAGCTCTTTTTCACAAGCTGCACCTAAGGCTCACAAAAAAGGACTGAGGGATTTGAGACAGGGCAGGAGACTGGAACATTCCCCTAAGTGTCACAGGTATCCTAATGAAATCAGGTGCTTGCAAAAGGACACAACCCTCCCTCCCACAACCCAGGACTCTTCTTTCATAAAAATCCCACTTCTCAAGGTGTTGGTTTGGGTGAGAATGCAGGGAAGAGTCAGGCCAGGCAAACACAGATTCCCAGGCAACAACCAGCTGCTTCTGACAGAAGACGCATATCCCTGTACTTCTGGAGAAGAAGAAGTTAAACCTCTTCAATCTAGTGTCTTGCCCCACTACTGAGTAGAAGTCTGCCATCCCTGGAGGAAAGGAAGAACCTCCCCCACCCCAGACCCACCGCAGATACTAAGCCACGCAGGAGGTGTGTTCTAGCTTGCTAGGGCTGCCATAACCAAATACTACAAACTGAGTGGCTGAAACAAGAGAAATGGATTGTCTCATAGCTCAAGGGGCTAGAAGTCCAAGATCAGGGGGTCATCTGGGTGGATTTCTTCCTAAGGTCATGATGGAAGAATCGCCTGGATGCCTCTCCCTGAGCTGCCAGTGGATTTGCGGGCAATCTTTAGTGTTACTTGGCTTGTAGAAACATGACCCTGAGCTCTGCCTTTATCTTCATATGGCGTTCTCCCTGTGTGTATGTCTGTGTCCAAGTGTTCTCTTCCTATAAGGACATTAAGTTACGTTGAATGAGGACCCACCCCAAAAGCTATATCTTAATTAAATACACCTGCAATGACCCTACTTCCAAATAAGGTCAGATTCTAAGGTAATAGAGGCAAAGATTTCAACGTTTGAATTTGAGAATGGGAGACAACTGTCTGTAACAAGACACAAGCAAAAATGCTAAGAAAGCCCTTGTTTGGAGGCCCAGATTCATAGGATCTTCCTAATCCTGAGACTGGAACAAAAGAATATAAGTCCCTACCCACCCTATCATGACTCCAGCACCAAGTAATTAGAAATCATATTTAATTCAACAGAAATTAAGACATATCACATTAGCTGGTGGAATACAGCTAAAAGCAGTGTTTAGATGGAAATGTATGGCATTAAACACTTATGTAGGGAAGAAAGAAATATCTCAGATCCGTGAATTATGCTTCTGAGAATAAGAGCAAATTAAACACAAAACATCAGAAGAAAGAAAAGAATACGCATCATACATAAAAATCAGCTTGAAGTGGTCTAGATTTAAATGTAGAGAAATCCAAAGGAGAAAATCTTTGTAACCTTGAGATAGACAAAGATTTTCTCACAATACAAGAAGCACATATGTTTTTAAATATTTATAAATGATACTTCCTTAATATTAAAAACTCCTATAAAGCATGCTTACAAAAATGAAGCTATCCCATAGACTCATTGAAAATATTTGCCATATGCACTTATGATATATAAGGAATACTTACATCTCAGTAATAGGAAGACACAAAACCAAATTTTAAAGATGAGCAATAAAACACTTTATCAAAAAAAATAGTAAAAGAAAGTATATGAAAATATGCTTAATATCAGGAATCATCAGAGAAATTTAAATTAATAGCACAAATTAAAAACAAAATAAGATGGCTAAAAGATACAAATAACAGTATTTTTTAATGTTTATTTTTGAGAGAGAGAGAGACAGAGTGCGAGTGGGGGAGGGGCAGAGAGAGAGCACGAGACACAGAATGTGAAGCAGGCTCCAGGCTCTGAGCTGTCAGCACAGAGTCCACGTGGGGCTCAAACCCATGAAGCATGAGATCATGACCTGAGCCAAAGTCAGACACTTAACCAATGGGGCCACCCAGGCGTCCCAACAATAACAACACTATTAAGTGTAGAAAAAGTTGAGGTACCACCTAGAATTCACATGCATTACTCATGGGAAAGTAAAATGACACATTCACTTTGAAAAACACTTGACAGTGTTTTATCCACTTACCCAGTATCGACCTAGTGAACCAACATATTCATTCAGGAGAAATTAATACATATATCCACACAGAACTGAATATTTATATCTGTTGTTCATAACAGCCTCTAACTAGAAACAATCCCAGTGGCCATGAAGTGATATGTCTATACACTGGACAACTACCTAGCAAAAGAAGGAAAAACCACCAAGATACATTCAGCCAAGAATGGATCTCAAAATATTACCTTCAGTGAAAAAAGCCAGACATAAAAAAGATAACTGCCAAATGATTCCCTTTGTGTGTCATCTAGAAAAGACAAAACTCCAGGGATAAAAATCAGATGAGTGGTGCCAGGGGCTAGGTGTCGGAGGAGAGATTTATTACAAAGGTGTATGAGGGAATTTTTCCAGGTGATGGGTTACAGGTTATGTCTATATGTGTTTGTTAAAATGCATTGGACTCTGGACTTAACGTGGATGGGTTTTAATGATTTAAAGTTTACCTCCATAAACCCGACTTTACAAACAAAGCAAAGGAAATACTTTCTATGAAATATTTTACATAACTAAACCAAAAAAGTCATATAAAAGACTTTTAGTTGGACCCTGCCTGTGATGATTGTACAGGACCATTTAATTACAGTGCCTCTTTAAGCTTGAACAATTTCCTTCATTCAACGTATATTGAGTTTCTATTATGTACTATGGGTATCAAGCCTACTTAGTTAATTAGGGAGGAAAATCAAGACACTGTGAAGACTCATGACTTAGCCATATTGGGTTGGAACTCTATGCCTTGACATTGTGCAGCCTATATGCCCGTGCCTAGTGAAGTGTGAGACGTGGGCAGGAGAAACCAGGGAAAAGAAAGTACTGGGAACATTGCTATTCTTGACTGTTGGGATGTTTTCAAAGCGAAAACTTTCTCTTGTCTCCCACTTGCTTTAGTTATCTACACAGGACTACACATCACGGCGTCTGGATAGAAATTTAAGCGGGTCACGACTTGTCTGGTTATACGTGGTTAATATAACATTCTATGGTCACTCTAAGTTACAAGACAAATCAAGATGTAGACTATCCGGTGAAAAATATAAACCATTTCTTCAATTTTTATCCGAAGGCAACGTTTCAGATGTCATCAATTGCAGATTTGTCACCTGCCTACAGATGTATGTCACCTGCCTTCAGAGCAGGGATTCTCACTGCCTCCTGCAGCCACATTTACTTTTCCCCCTCATTTGCCACCCAACCCACATCTAAAATTATAACTGGCCCCTCCGTAGTGGGATAATGTGGTGAAAAAAAGAGGAAGAAGGAGCTGCACATTTTTCTTTGACTGTTATAACTATATCAGAATGAAACCAAACCAAACCAAACCAATTATTCTCTTAATAGCTGAGAACTCACAGGTAGCCGGCCTGGCAAACTAACTTGGTACTCTACATAAACAAATTCACTTAACAAAAAGAAAAGGTTACTTTTTGACTAAGAGGGAGGAGACACAAACAAGGGCACTAGAAAACCACAAAAAAAGGATGAAATGTTTCTCTTCCCTGGCTAACACAGGGACCGTGGGTTCTTTATCAATGCCAACTCTATCTCATTTTGTTACTCCTACCTTCTTTATATAAGTTAACTAAGAGGTTCATCATCAAACTACTTCTTGCTTACCGATAGCTTCCTATCCAATATAATCCCTCACTTTCTTAAAGCCTCTCCAAAGTCAACCATTCAAGCGAAACTCACAAGAACGTCCTATGTCCCCTTATACTGATTGGCCTCGCAGTTTTTAATGGTGTAAGGTTTCCCTTAAGTTAATAGCACTGTTTGACTTCATTATTTCTTCCCTGGGCTTTGGTGAGATGGTTTTGCATTCTTTGAGCCTGAAAAATACCCAGAGGTCATTGTTTCTCTTATGAACATGACCATGGATTCCTCCGAGGAGTCCATGCTGGGTCCCTTCAGCCACAATACTGATCCCATGGAAGGTATATTCTGCTCCTCCATTTCCTCCACCCTTAGCCTCTGATTTTTTGTGTGTTTTGTTTTGT
Organism: Crocuta crocuta; assembly: GCF_008692635.1. Taxonomy (NCBI): domain Eukaryota; kingdom Metazoa; phylum Chordata; class Mammalia; order Carnivora; family Hyaenidae; genus Crocuta; species Crocuta crocuta. The sequence continues at coordinate 13,855,853 of NW_027532747.1, read as the reverse complement.
TTCAAAGTTCTTCTCCATATAAACTCTCTCCACTGGATGCCTAGTCAACTATTCCAGGAAGAAGTTGAACGATTCCAAGATGAAAGGCCAGATTACTCATATCCCTAACGTGTCTGATCTCTGATCCAAGGTCATGCATCCTCTTTCCTCGATATACTTTGGCAGAACAGTTCAGCACCAATACAGACATAGCTCTTTCTCACTCTTCCAGCAAAGCCGCTTAGCAACCCAAATATCTAGCAACCAGGATATCACTGGTAGGAGGCAGGCATCACTGCTTTGTGCACTCCCACTTCAAGAGACTCCAAGTGCAGCTTTCTCCAAAGGAAAAAATCTCCACCTGTATTTCTCATTCTATCTAAAATGTAATCATTTTGTGGGGTTTAAGACTGCAAATTCAAGAAATCTGGGAATTTATGCTTGTTAGTCACTTATTTCTCTCTGGGACCATCATATCTATTGCATGTAGTGCACAGTGAATTGGTCAATAGTGCCTATATGAAATCTTGTCTTTTCCTCTGACACAATAACCATTTTAATAGTTTCACTTTTCCACAATCACTAGAGCTCAGAAACTAAGAAAAATAGACCTTTTCTGATTCTTTCCCTGAATTTATATATATTTTTTACTCTGTTCTCCCATTTCCAATGAGGGCACAAATTTCGATCTGTGTGCTTTCTCTTAAGTTCAGTGTCATATGGTGATTATTTTTCAGTCAAATCAAGAATATTATCCCATGGGTGCCTGGGTGGCTCAGTCAGTTAAGCGCCTGACTTCGGTTCAGGTCATGATCTCACGGTCTGTGGGTTCGAGCCCTGCATCGGGCTTTGTGCTGACAGCTCAGAGCCTGAAGCCTGCTTCAGATCCTGAGTCTCCCTCTCTCTCTGCCCCTTCCCTGCTCATGCTCTGTCTCTCTCTGTCTCTCAAAAATAAAAATAAATAAATGTTAAAAAAAAAAAAAGATTATTCCAATCCCTGTCAGGTTCATAGATACCATTAGGTTTTCCTTCACTGTATTTCCTTCCCCACCTACCGTCTCTCCCCAATTCTACACACTCTTTGTCCACTGCCTGTCTATGTCAGGCTGGGAGTAAACTGCGCACATCATAGTCTGTACACTGCTGGTGGGATAGTCATGCCTCCTTCTGGTTCCTCAGTTTCTTTACAGTCCTGAAATCCTGCTGCTTTTCCGGTCCTGGAGTGATCATCTGATCTGGTTCCTAATGTAGCTGCTTCCCCCACCTCCTAAAGGCAGCCAGTCCATAGGAAACCTCTGAAGACTTCCTTTAGCTTGATTGGCAGCCTCTTTGGATTGGAGCTTCACCCTATATCCTACTCTGAACTCAAAGGAAAATTATGAATGATTTGATGTCAGTCGCTTCCGGCAAGATGGGGACGGACTGGAGAAGTGGGGGATATTTCATATTAACTTCCTTTAAAACCATTCCTCTATTTTTTTTTTTTTTTTACTCTGTCTTACTAAACGGTTTCACCCAAGCCATTCACTACTTTTTGTTTTTTCATTCAATGCCCATGTCCAATCAGCCAAAATCCTCAGATCAGTAAAGAAACCTGGTATTTATTTCATCTCTGCTACCACCTTTATTTCATCTCATGCATAGACTTGAATCATCTTCTTTTTTTGTAAACAAAATATTGTTCTGATTTTGTGAGTTATATGCTTTAAATCTATAAATCTTTCTCCATTGATTTTCAAGAAATCCCAATACTTAGCACAAAATTCTCTTCTTACTCTGGCTTCTATATCCCTCCCTAACCTTATCTACTATCCCTCCCCCAGATACACCGTGCACCCTAGTATCTAAAATATTTCAGGCTATTTCATTTCCCTTCCTTTGTTCTTACTGTATTGTCTCTGGATTGTTTTTTTGTCCTTTATAGTGCATTTAAGGATGGTTTTTACAATAAGAAAGACTATTCAGATGTCTCTTTCTGTCTTAAAAATTAATATTTGATTTATTAAAATTACCTATTTGAATCCTTAGTTCCTTATCAAGGTTTTAAGTGAACTTTATAAATCATATTCTATATGCAGGGTTATCTGACTTTAGTAATTATTTTTAAAAATTTCTTTTTAACATTTATTCATTTTTGAGAGAGAGATAGAGTGCCAGTGCGGGAGGGGCAGAAAGAGAGGGAAACACGTAATCCGAAGCAGGCTCCAGGCTCTGAGATGTCAGCACAGAGCCCGACGCGGGGCTCGAACCCACAGACCATGAGATCATGACCTGAGCTGAAGTCGGACGATTAACCAACTGAGCCACCCAGGCACCCCTAGTACTTATTTTAAAAGAGTTTTTGAATATTTTTTTGGTCCTGTTTAAAAACTTTTAAAATGGAGCATTTCCCAACATTTCAGTTTATTATTTTAATATATTTTAATTATTCTTTAACTATCTAACCTGATCTAACTACAAAGCCTATCTATTTACAAAACCTATTAATAACTTTCACTATAAGAAACATCATTTTATATTCTTGGTTATAAGAAATTATATGTCATTTTATATTGACCCATATTATTCACAGGTTTCTTATTTGCAAATTTGCCTGTTTGCTAAAACTTGTTTGTAACTCCACAATCAATGTCTATGGCACAGTCTAGGTCATCCACAGGCACATGCATGTACAGAGCAGGGAAATGTTTTTATTTAATGTCCAGCAGACGTCAAAGAAGGTGACACTCAGTCTTCTTGCTTCAGTTGTCATACTATAAACAAGTGCCCTTCCTACGGTCTACTTCATGCTTTTTTGGGCATTTTTGTGCTTTTGTTGGTAATTTCACAGTTTGAAATGGCCCCCAAGCACAGTGCTGAAGTGCTGGTTAGGGTTTCTAAGTAGTAGACTGATCTGTGTCTTCTGGCGAAAGTGGGTATATTGGTTAAGCCTCATTCAAACTGTTTGTTCCTGGCTGTTGGCCATGAATTCGGTGTTAATGAGACAACAATGTTTATTAAATAAGGTGCGTTTAAACAGAAACACAGGTAAAACAAGGTTATGTATTGATTTGTTTATGAAAAGGTGATCAGAAGCTCACAAGAATCTAATCTTGTATTTCCTCTAAGAACAACCATTCAGTATTTGCTCATTCAGTGTTCATAGTGACTGATACAGAGGATGTAACCAGTGTGAAGATGAGAAACAACCACAACTCCAAACGAGGGAAAGGTTGCCAATTAAACTATTACGTACCATTGATTGAAAGACATGTCTTGATTTCAGAAGTAAATGTGTCTCAAAAATTTAACAATGTCTCAGAATTGATAAGTGAGTTCATAAATATCTAAAATAATTTATGAGTTGACTGGGGCACCTGGGCAACTCAGTCAGTTGAGCATCCAACTCTTAATTTTGGCTCAGGTCATGACCCCAGGGTTGTGGAATTGAGCCCTGCTTTGGGCTCTGCAATGAGCATGGAGACTGCTTAAAATTCTCTCTCTCCATCTTCCCCTCTCCCCATTTGTGCTCTCTCACTCTCTCTGTAAAATAAAAAAATAAAAAATATATAATAAAAAATTATGTGTTGATAAATAATTAGAATAACTTAATTTTTCTTTAATCTTTCATTGGCGAACACAAATTTGGAGTTTATTTCAACTGAAAATAACAAATTTAATTCAGCCACTTAATTATACAATTTATTTTGGAGATTTTATAATAGGCTAGATTCTATTAAAATTATAATCACTAAAGATAACCAACGCATGCAGATTCTTTCATAATGCACATTCTTAAATTGTGTTTTGATTTTAATTTTGTAGCTTACAATACAAGGTGTCTGGGTTTCGATGAACCCTGGGAATGTCCAAATGCTCAGAATGTCCCCTGTACCCTGCTCCTTGATACACTTTACCCACAAGGTTTTAGCTTAACCTTCATGTCTCTGTGGTTTTCCCTCATGCCATCACACAGAGTTAAATACTATCTTCTTTCCTTCATCCCCATCAATCTATCACATTTGATTTATGTCTTTAAAATCATACTAAATATATAATTTATCAGATGTATTGTCATCCATTATGTGGCAGACATCAATCCTTATCTTTGAGTCACGAGTGTCTCACATAGTATACCATATAGCAGATACTTTATGCATGTGACTTTTTTCTTTTTTCTTTTATACCTGCTATGTGCCACATCCTATGCTAAGTACTGAGGATAAAATGTCAGGTGAGATTGGCCTTGACTTCCAAGGGCTACAGTTTAAGAAAGTAAGCACAGGCAATATGTGAGAACAAACCAGAGAGTCCAAATCAGATTGAGGTGTTGAGATGGGAAAATGCAGGTCAAAAACCTTGTCCAGGAGAACTGAGTTTGAAGTTTTCATATGAGCTAAGTAGATCAAGAAGATATTAGTAGAATGAACCCATAAACTGGGGCTCTTGTCAAGAAAATCCTAATGAGCTATCAAAAATTGATCAGTTTTATTTTTTTAATTTTTTAAAAAATTTATTTTGAGAGAGAGAGAGAAAGAGTGAGAGAGAGAGCAAGCAGGAGAGGGGGGGAGAGAGAGAAAGAAAGAGAATCCTAACCAGGCTCCATGCTGTCAGCGCAGAGCCCAAAGTGGGGCTCGAACCCACAAACCATGAGATCATGACCTGAGCTGGAATCAAGAGTTGGATGCTTAACCGGCTGAGCCACCTTGGTGCCCCAATCAGATAATTTTAAGTAAAAGAGGTTTATAGTTCCAAATTCATCAAAGAATGTGAGATTTAATCAAACTTGAAGTCTGTATTATTAGAAATATAATTGAAAAATGAATTCATGTCTTGTTAAGGAAGATGTTGTAGAGAAGGATGCCTGGGCTTCAGATTAAATTACTCATAGAGGTAATTAATTTTTTTTCATTATAGGAAAAAACCAGAGTTACTTCGTGCTGTTTGTTGGGTTTGTAGGAAATGGGGAAGACACTAGTCAAGGATCCTGAGAAACCCGGGGCAGAAGAGAACGCCAAGTAGTGTAGGGAGGAATTCATAACTTTACTTTGTAAGAAAATGCTTTAACTTTTTATTTGGCCAAAACATCAGTTGAAGCTAAAGACTGAATGGCCACCAGGTCCTCGCCTCTGACTCTCAATGTGTAGTTCAGGTTAGCGGGAAAGATACCAAAGAAGTCTGGTGCAGAATTTATATGGCAGTGGTACTTACCATCTCGAGAGAAAGTAGAGCCTTAGCCGCTTGAACTGTTGGGTGTCTCCCTCAACAGTTTTAGGATTGTCGATGCCAGCCAGTACCTAAAGACACGTTAGGGTGCTTGGGACCAGATAATGTGCCTCAAAGCATACATTCCTAATGCACAATCTGTAATCTACAGATATGGAAACCATTGTAATAACATCATATAATGACCTGAAGATAAGTGTGTCTGGAGTGAGGTGGGGGACCACTGGGACATTTTACATGGTCTGTAAATATCTAAGGTCAATTTGATGTTATATAGGAGGGATCATTTAGAAAACAGAGCAAGTGAACTAACCAACTCCCATTTCTTCTGTTTCCTCCTGTAATTGTGGCTTCATACGTATTCTTGTTTCCTATAATATTTGTGGAGGGTCCTGTACTTCGAAATGTGGTTTGGGGAATTCCAGAGGGTTCCTGAATCCTTCCCTGAAATTGCCACAGAGGAACTATAGAACTGAGGGCACTTCAGTCAGAGAAGATCCACTTTTATAGGTATTATTTGTCTGGGTTCCATCGTAACATCTCCTTTGACTAAATAGATCCATAATCAAAACAAAGAGATAATTTTTAAGTTTATTTATTTATTTTGAGAGAGAAAGCTTATTTTATTTTGTTTATTTTGGTGCAGAGCCAGACGTGGGGTTCCAACTCACAAACCACGAGATCATGACCTGAGTCAAAATCCAGAGTTGGACACTTAACCGATTGAGCCACCAAGGCACCACTAGGAATAAAGTTTTGACAGTAAAAATGATACATAGTGATTCTTAATAATAATAAAGAGTTATGCTTTTAATATAGGAAATAACAATGACAAATATCACTAGGTTCAGATTTGCTTTCAGTTGATTGCCCAACACATATTCAGAAAACTATGTAATTCTTAAAAGCACAAAGGATTTCTGTGACCAAAATTACTCATATGGACAGGTCCCACAATGCTAGAAAACAAATTGGATTAATAGCCAAAAGATAAGATATATTTCATATACATAGAAAAACTAAACAACTTTGGAGTATTTTTTCTTTCATAGTTTTTATAATACAAAAAAAAGATTGACAACTGTTATCTTCGAGCCCTGATCCATTAATACAACCAGCTAAATATAAACATCAAAGAGATAAGGGTGAGGAAAAAAACACACTACTTTTGCAGAGGGGGGAAAAAAGGTATGAGAGTTAGAATACGCCTGCGTGTTAAAAATTAATTTAAAGAATGGAGGGAGTTAAGAAAGTGCTTTAAAAATAGTTGCCAATAAATTGAGTTGTTAAATTTAACAGTGACCCATAGTACCTCGCTCCTTCCCAGAACTGACATCCACTTTTTCTCCTTTGTGCCTCTGATTAATGCAACATTTATAATACATGGAGAAATCGTGGGTGTACAGAGCTATAATGAGCTGAGGTGCCTAAATCTTGTAAAGATTCTATAACCGGCAGCTGGAAACTGAAATTAGGATGAAATCATTTAAGTCCAAATAATGTAACTTCCCTAACAACTGTCAAAGACTTGGCTTTTAATCTTATGGTTGGAAATGGCTATTACCACATGAACAGAATTTTCTTGGTTAACTCAGTCATCGTCAATGTTAAAGTGAATGTTATGGTGATTTTAGGGTAGAATTTCAGTTAATTCTCTGAAAACTACACTACACAGGGACAGAGGAGACACCTGAAAAGCAAGATTTTTTGTTTCGTTTGTTTTGTTTTATGCTACTTGCTGTCATCTCTAATGAGCTCACTACGAGGGAGAAGTATTTCTGGTTTCTCCTCGGAATGATGAGGGCGTTTGGTCTAACGAGGTTAGAGAGAGTCCGGGACAGGTTTCTTAAGACTCACTGAGTGTTGTCATAGACTATTCTTGATTGTTTATCTTTTCACCTTATCTTTCTTTCTCACCATGCGTCTCCTGAAAACCTGGAAGAGAGATGCGGGCCAATTAGATGGAGGCACATTAAAATTTCTTCCTAAGGTTGTGAAATTAATTACAAAATATATAGTTAAAAATGAATTTCATATAAACAAGGAATAATTTTAGCACATTACCTGCACTATTGAAGACATAAGATTGATATGTATTTGTTGTGTTCTCCAGAGAAATAGAACCAGCAGCATAGAGAGAGAGATTTATTATAAGGTATAAAATAGATATATAAAGAGATTTATTATGAAGAACTGACATACAGTTATGGAGGCTGAGCAATCCCACCATCTGCTGTCTGCAAACTGGAGAACCGGGTGGTATAGTTCAAAGGCCTGAGAACCAAAAAGCTGATGATATAGATTCCAGTCCAGATTTCACAGCCCAAAAAGGAAGAGCACCAAAGTCAAGATCCCGGTCGCAGCTCAAACAACTCCTCCCTTCCTTCACCTTCTTAGTCTGTTCAAGCCCTCAGCGATAGGATGATGCTTTCCCACACTGGGGAGGTCAATCCATTTACTCAGTCTACCAATTCAAATGCTAATAATCTCTCCCAGAAATACCCTCAGAGACACACCCAGGAATTCTGGTTAACCAGAAAACACACAAATTTAACTGTTTAACCAGATGACACACAAAATTAACTACCACACTATACAAAAAGTTTGCTACTTTTCTAAAACTCAAATGTGTATATCTTGTTTATTTGTTTGTTTCTAAATCTGGTAACCCCACTAACCACATAGACAATAGAGTATGTTCGTGCATTTGGCGACATAATGGTCTGTAAACTTCACTTACGGCTGTCTGATTGCACTTCTATAGGAAATACTTTGTTTCCCCATAAAACAAAGTGAATTCAAAAACAAATTATAAATAACTTAAAATTATTGTTCAGTTTTTATATGATTCATATAATGTTACTTCTATTGAGAAAACAAGCAGTTTAATTCTATCTGACTTCTTTAAATGACACAACTTGGCATGTTTGGGGACACAAAAAAACACTGACAAGGATTCACTGAAATTATAATTGACATTTGTATTGGCTTCAAGATTCATACATGGAAAATATTCCAAAAACCTCCAGTATTTTCATTGTAATTCTTCTATTTCTTAATAAATATCATTGCACCTTGGCTTAGGTGTTCCCAAGCTTGTGGGCTGCAAACTGTTCTTTTTCCAATTGGAAATGCAGTTATAAAACATTCATTAAACTTTAATAAATCTCTTTTCCAGAAGTACACTCTGCTCCACTGGGTATCAAACTCTTGTAACAGCTAATTATGGAATGTGAAGGTTACATATTTTTCAGCCCAATAACTGTAAGATGCTAAACAAAAGATCAAAAGATTAGTTTTAATAAAACTCAATAAACCAAAAAGTGTAAATAATACGGATGAAGAAGCTTTGAAATGTCAATATGATTCTTGTATGAGATTTTATTTCTGCTGTAAGTAAACCAGAAAAAGAATTTAGGCAAAACCGATTTTTACTAGCATTCACTGCAATTTTCTCTTAAATGGTGGCATACATTATATAACACGGTTTAAAAAAATAGAACCTGCTTGATGTTGCCTAATTTTGTCGATTCTTCAGTGATTTTTCCTTATTTAAAAGTAAAATGTCTCAAATATGTAATGTTATGTATTTCCCCCGTATTAACTAAAAGAAAATTAGAAAGTAAATTAGAATATTTTTAACAACAAGCAAAAGAAGAAAAATAGAAGAAAAATACTTGTGAGGAGAAAAATCTAGCTGAAGTTTGCTTTCTAATTACAGAGCCAGAATTTAAAGAGAAGCTGTTTTGAGTTTGGACTTAAGTAGACTAACCACAAGTAACAAACAACCATAATTCTCTATAAACGGACTAACGTGCTGAGTACAGCTTTAAGCCATGCTGATCCCAGCTCCAGGAGAGCGAGCTAAGCTACACTTACTCGGTGGCCCGTCACACTTCAGAACCTTTTGGATTCTTACTGACACAATACACACGCCTACAACTGGGGCCAGGAACAATCTGGAGCCAAGCAGGGCAGGAATTACAGGGAAGAGTCCCCGTGCCCTTAACCATAAGCCATCCACAGAAGTAAACACAGGTGGCAGGAATGTGCTCCTTCCCGTGACAACCTGAATTTATCACTTTGTCTCTTGGTGGTTCTGTGGAAACCGTCACTCCAGAGCCTGTAGCATTGTCTCATTACCACAGCTTCCGGAACATGGCGGTGCACAAAGTGCACACCTACCTGAGAAGAAAAGTATATGGAGTGTAACCTTCAGAGGAGGAGTGGATACAGGTTGGCTGGTGGGTGGTTGAGGCCGGGACATAATCGTATGTTTAAAACGGTCTTACTCCTTTAAAATCTCTCCTCCTGTTCGTTTAAATAAACTCTTTCTATTATCCAACATCAAAATGGCAAGATAGCTGAGAAAACACTTGAGCCACTGGAATCAATGTTAAAATGTAATTTATCTGATTTTTAAATGAATATAATATTGTGATATCATATTGGAATGATATTTTTTATTTTCCAAAGCCATAGAGCGGTTTACCAGAGGTTAATATACTTTTCCTTTTTAAACAAAATTGTGTTGACAAGTTTTAAAAGTTTTTACTTATTGCCTTATTTATCTTCTTATCTATTCTATAGAAATGAATGATAAAATTAGAATCATTTCAGGTTCAGCTAAAATTGTTTATCCTAATTAAAACGTATATAATTTAAGGCTTTGTGAAATGCAGCCCTCTTAAAGCTGAAAAGAAAAAAGATCAAAACGCTTCAACATA